>NW_028283609.1:0-300000 GCF_059441095.1 Idiotropiscis lumnitzeri
TTTATAACAGCTAAACCAAACGTTTCCAATGTAAATTTCCACCTTTATATAGTGTAAAAAGACATCCTGAAGCCTGGGCAGTCATTAATTTGATTGTCCAATATTTCCCTTATGAGATAATGCCTCTCATAGCAAATGTGTACAGCGCGAGCTGAAAATGCATTTACAGCACTAAAAAAACAAACTTTTATAACAGCTAAACCAAACGTTTCCAATGTAAATTTCCACCTTTATATAGTGTAGAAAGGCATCCTGAAGCCTGGAAAGTCATTAATTTGATTGTCCAGTATTTCCTTCATGAGATATTGCAACACTTAGAAAAAGTGTACAGCGCCAGCAGACAATGAATTTTCAGCACTAAAAAAAACGAAACTTCATTAACAGCTAAACTAAACGTTTCCAATGTAAATTTCCACCTTTATATAGTGTAAAAAGACATCCTGATGCCTGGGCAGTCATTAATTTGATTGTCCAATATTTCCCTTATGAGATAATGCCTCTCATAGCAAATGTGTACAGCGCGAGCTGAAAATGCATTTACAGCACTAAAAAACCAAACTTTTATAACAGCTAAACCAAAACTGGGTTTAGCTAGTCAGTAAAACACTCTTTATAGTGTAGCAACGTTAGTAACGCTAAATTCTTACCTAGTTTATGAGACGAGTGCTGTACTTGACTATTTTTTGTAATTTATTATTATTATTTTTTTTAATGCTTTATAGAGCAAATTGCACCTATGACAGTTGTTATTACCACAGAAGCCATCTCAAATGGTTGCAAACTCTGAGGGTGACTTTGAACCGGAAGTCCCGCCTCAATCGTCATCTGATTGACAGCGGAATCCTGGAGCCAGAGAAGAGAAAAGAATCAGACACGAAGTTGAAGAAGCGAAAAAAAATAAACATCGAATCTTAAAGTTCTCGCAACGAGGGTGACTGTTGGGGTCTGGAGAAGTAACCGAAAGATGGGGAGCCCCGTATTTTGGTCTTGGTAAGAGGGTAACTCACTTGATGTTGACGAGGGAACCTATGCCGCTATGCTATATACCGACGTGAGAAAACTACGGCCTGGGGGCCACATGCGGCCCGTTAAACGTTTTAATCCGGCCCGCCGAATTTGAAAAAAAAAAAAAAAAACCTTGTTAATGTTTTATTTTCAAAATAGTGTGGTTTTTCAAAGACAAGCTTTTGTTCACTTTCATTTAAAATTAAATGTATTTTTTTTCTCAGATGAGATGAGGTTACCAAAACACTCCATCCATCTGCTCCTGGTCCAGCCCCTCTGTCAAATTTTAGAACCCATTGTGGCCCGCCAATAAAAAAGTTTTCCCACCCCTGCTATATACTATAAACTATGTTAATGTCGTCAGGCCATTATAGAGTATTTCTTCTGACATTTTGAAGGAGAAATAATACTCAACGTTTTATTTTTTTATGATGTTTGAGGCATTCTGACTGAAATACAGTTAAATTGAGGTTACCAGTAGTCATTTCCATTACCTGTAAATGTAAATTAGAATGTAACTTACTACAGTGAACCCTCGGTTATCGCGGTTAATGGGGACCGAGACCACCCGCGAAAACTGAAAATCCGCGAAGTAGCGGCGCACCTTCAAAAATGCTTAAAAATAAAAAAGTGCGAAGTAGCGGCGCACCTTCAAAAATGCTTAAAAAAAAAAAGTGCGAAGTAGCGGCGCACCTTCAAAAATGCTTAAAAAAATAAATAAATAAAATAATATATATATATATATATATATATATATATATATATATATACGGGTAGAGAGAGAGAGGGTGAAATTCATGTTATAACAAAAAAAAAAAATTATTAAAACATTTTTTTATTCCCCAGCCATTATTTTTGTATTTATTCAATTACTTCTTTTTGTATTTATTTAATTACTTCGACTTTTACCTGCTGGTACGCCGTCCGGTGTGCCCTGGCATTCTTCATTTATTTATTCATTTATTCATTCATAACTGACAGCCTCGCGCTCCGCTCATGCCCGGGCGGAAGGTGTTCCTCTTCGGCTTAACAACCACGCACGCCGGCCGGTCTCCTCCGGAGCTCTCGCACGGTCCCGAACGGAGCGAAATGTCGCCCCGCTAGTGCCCGGGCGGAAGTTGTTCCTCTTCGGCTTAACTGCCACGCACGCTGGCCGGAGCTCTGGTACGGTCCGAACCGCGCGAAACGTCGCCCCAAATCGTGCCCGGGGGAACGTGCTCTTCTTTGTCCACTCTCCTCTTCGCCCACGTTCTTCTTCGGCGCACGCCGGCCGTCTAACCACTCCAGCGCCCCGTCGTGCCGCTCGGCGAAACTACAATGCCCCCGAATATTTTTTAGACCCGCGAAGCACTGAACCCGCGAAAGGTGAACCGCGAAGTAGCGAGGGTTCACTGTATTGCAGCCAGATACCTATAAAATGTCATTTAATTTGCACTGTTTTGATCGCCACTGTTTTGCTCATTGAACAACAAATGAAAAGATGAATCATACACAGTGTTTGTAAAGATAATTGTCAATGTTTTATTAAATGAAATTCCAATGTAAAATTGTGTAATATTGTGTTATATAATGGGTCTACAACATACATTTCTCACAGACAAGTAGAGCTTTTTCTCATGAAATGTGTTGAAAAAAAACTAACATTTGAACATTGTTTTGCGTTACAACATCCGTGTTTACTGGTCATAAATTATTAACTTAAGTTTAATATACACTACACGAGCTGGGTAGCCACCACGCCTCAACCACCATAACAAGTTCGCTAACCCTTTAAGTCGAACGAGGTAGCTAACATATCGGGTTCAATTTGTACCAAAAATATGCTGTTGTGCCTTGTGTCTCTGTATATGTCGTCATGACGTGTCATTTGACAAAGCCTTGTGTCGATGTTAGTTGTCGATGTAACAGTCTATGTTAGATGTCAATGTATGTCTATGTTAGATCTCAATGTGTCGATGTTAGATGTCAATCTATGTGTCTATATTAGATGTGTTTATGTTAGATGTCTATGTAAATGTTTGTTAGATGTCGATGTGTGTAAGATGTCTATGTAAAGGTTGGTTAGATGTCGATGTCTATGTAAATGTTTATGATGGATGTCGATGTGTCTGTTAGATGTCCGTGTTTGTTAGATGTGATTGTAATGGTTTATGTTATAGACGTCAATGTAAGTGTCAATGTTAGATGCCCATGCATGTTTGTTAGATGTCGATATATGTGTCATTGTTACATTTCAACGTAAATGTTGTTCGTGCAAGTTTCCAGTCCTCCAGCCACGTGACATCATGCGCGTCAAAGTGATAACTCGTACATTTCACGGAGGGAAAAAAAACAGACACCATTGGTAGTTTTGACCGGGAAAAAAAAATCATTTATTTTTTTCGAACACCTCATGTCTCTTTCAGCGTAAGAATAAACATGACACGACCAAAATAAAATATACCAACACAGGCAAATATTTAAGGAGCACTCAAGAGATACACTTCAGCTCATTTAATCCCACCTATTTTTACTAACGCAAACCCTTCAATTCTAGCGCCCACAGAATAGTGTGCTATAATGCTATAAAAATATGGAGCCTTTACCTGACAGCGTTTGAATATAACTGAATTCCCATTGCTCACGAAAAACTGAGAAACTAAGAACAAACATTTCAAGCACAAGCTTGACTTGACTTCAACAGTTCTATTTTTTCTTTTGTGACAGCTCAGACATCAAAATAATGCTTTCCTTCTATAAAATAAAAACAGCATGACAAAAGGTGCTGAAATAAACTATATACGGAAGTGCGTGAGTGACAGTGTGTGCATGTGTTTTTGCAACGCATGTGTACACCCCGCCATACAAATTACACAATTCGTTGGGTATGTGGTATACACTAAAACAATTGCCTTGGAGCAAGTGAACACAACACGTCTCACACTGTATACATGCTGTAGAAGGGCTGGGCGATATGACCTCAAATCAATATCGCGAGAAATCGAGCAATTTTACCTCGATAACGATAAATGCACGATAAATTCCCACGTGGACTAAAATCAAAATAAATGCAGGAATTGCATATTGACTGTTTTTTTTATTGACCAACTGGTACACTTTACTTTCAATGAAAAATAAAAGTACAAAAATCATTTGTATGAACATTCCAAATAGCTTGCAGGGTTCGCGGTTAACTTTAAAAACTGCTTGCCCATAGGGCAAGTGCCACTAAAATTTGCCTTGCCCGAGTGGCCAAATTACTTGCCCGACTTGGGCAAGTGACAATTTTTTTTCTCTAAGAATAAAATGTTTATGGTTGTAAAATGTGCGCCACAAATGTAAATAAACATATAATCTGATAAGCATAAATTAATCTTGTTTTCATCGTCAACCATGAAACCCTACTCACAAGAGCAAATGTATCATCCTGTGCAGTTATTGAAAATGTTAATTGTAGTTTTAATAATTAACAAATCTGCATGTTAAATTGGGAAAATGATATTACAGCAATCCAGATGATCAATTTTAAGTCCAGGAGAGCGTATTAATTGAGGAATCACATGAGTAAATTATGAGTGTGGCAAATTTGTGTATTCCTTTAAGACCAGTGCCTGTGGTGCTGCCTCCATAAGTTTCATAGCATAAACAGAACACAGTCACTGACACTATGTCAGGTCACACCATGGAGCTAATGAATTAACAGCCAATAATCAAATATTACTCCCTTCCTTACTCACAACTGAATTGTCTACTTAAAAATATTCGAGCTATTTTAGTCATGTCAGAGGAATCCGAAATTTTCGGCCAAAATATCGTAGGTTTTTGTTGTGTTTTTCAAACTTCAAATGAGGATGCTACGACAGCGAGTTCCAATACTGCGGGATTTATTGACGTCCACTTTAACTCGACATTCACTGAACTAACTGATCCCCGTAGCGCCCGCCCATTGCCCCCGATAAGGCCAATGGACCATACCAAAACATAAGGGGTTGTCTGGGTTAAACCATCACCATACAGTGCACACAAACAGATCACACCACCGTTTTCGTCAAAATTAAAGATATTTGGCTGCTTTAAAAAATGCTTGCCCGGTCGGGCAAGTTGCCCATAATTTTACCTTGCCCGTGGCCAAATTTCACTTGCCCCGGGCAATCGGGAAGCGGTTAACCGCGAACCCTGAGCTTGCTTTGCATGACTTGAACAATGTCACAAAGAAAAAGGGTACCTCTTGCGAAATCTTTTTCTGCAAATAGATTGCGCCAAGATGCTCTCATGATGTAAATAATGGCAAATAAAAAAACGCTAAATAAAATGAAAGAAAATGTCAATGCAAGCCAAATAAACAAGTGGGTATTATCGGGGAAAATGTGCCGTCTCGAGTACTCTGCTGCGCAGTCGCCACTTGTCATCTATGGAATGCACAGTTAGGCTCAATCAGGGATCCATGTTGCGACCCGACCACAAGTCGGATGTAGATGCAAAATGCTTGACATGTCTAAGCTCCCGGCCCGATGTAGTCCATATCGGGAAATACGGCTTTCATGAAGCGTTTAAATCCTGTGCGCGCCACGTAACTAGAGGAGCTTTATCTTTAGCTATGTGCTAGGCTATCGCGTCCACCTCTGAGACGTTCTCTCGTATGGTGTCGCCTCCGTTCATGGGCTGTTGTCACTTGTCGAACCTTGCTTCTCACTTTGAACTTTCAGCACAGCATGGTTGTGTTGTGGGTGGTGAGAAAGCTTCTGGATTTGAATCGCCAGCAACGAGAGCGACAGACGGGTGGAGTCACATGACTAGAGGCGCTGTAGCGGTCTTAAAGGGGCATGAACATTGCCGCAGACAAAAGGCTTTTCTTTTTTTATTCATCGAATTTACCGACATGGGCAAAATGATTTCGGTCATTGTAATAAATTTCGGTAACGGTAAATTTTCGGTTTATCGCCCAGCCCTATGCTGTAGCATGGCTTTTTTTGCCGTGGGTGTCAAATATTTTACTTTGTTTTCAGAGTGCTTACAGACCTCTTGGTTTTGCCTCAAAATAATTGTCTGCAAAGCAGTCTGTGCCATCCGCATCATTGATGTGCAGGAGTAGCTTGTTGGTAATAAATAGCTGCAAGAAGTCCGCTGTTTGCCGCAGCATCCAGTGGTCCAGCGCTCGCAGTGAAAGTCTTGTCTGGCAGCCCGAACCATCCCCAAACATTTCGAGATGCACGCCCACTAAATTCCAGAAATATAAACATGGACAAACTTGACATTCTTCCAGATTCTGTCTCTTTGCATTGTTTTGAAGTTACTCCTGCAACTTTTCCACTTCTTCGATCCTCCCCATTGTCTGAAAAAGAAGTGTATATTTTGATTTGAAATAATGACCTCAACATACCAATACATTTGTTTATCATCTGAACTGGATTATTTTGAAACAACATTTGGGTTGGACATCTGGGATTTGTTGTTGTGTATATTCAGAGTAATCCTTTTCTTGTATATAGCAAAAGCAATAGTCGCTGGCCTTGAAAATGGGTACAAGACTTGACCAAATTAAGATGCCATAAGGTCTAATTTGCCCCTTCTCTACCACAACTGATTTAGAGGCCATTAGTAACAGATTTGAGAAGACCACTTTTAAAGATATGAAGCCAGAGCTCGGCACCGGACCCATTTTAATTATTTATTATAATTTTAATGTATTATTGAGCAAATGACACAATATGTCAGTAGTGATTACCACAGAAGTCATGTCAAAATAGTGCAAATTCTGAGGTCGACTTCAAATCAGACAGGCGGAGACGAGCGCCAGAGAAGAGATGAGAATCAGAAGAGATGTTGAAGAAGCTAATAACAAAAAAAACAAAAAAACACATCAAATCTCCATGTAGTAGCAACGGGGATGGCTCATGGGGTCAGGAGAAGTGAGCGGGAGATGGGGAGTATGAGGTGCCGTTGGGGACAAAAGTCAGGAATCGCTTCACACTTCTGAAATGCACTCTTACACACCAGTGAAATTGTTGTTGCTCATGCATACTTATGAAACGCTATCATACATACGAGTGAAACGCTCTCATACACACTAGTGAAATAGTTGTTGCTCATACACTCGTCAAATGCGCTCATACACATAGGTGAAACATTCTCATACACACCAGTGAAAGGCGCTCAGGCACAATTGTGAAATTATTGTTATTCATAAATACAACTGAAACATGCTCATGCCCATACACGAGTGAAATGCTTTCATACAAACACCCACACTGTTGAAAATGCTGTCATGAACACAAGATCGCTTACAAATACTAAAATGTAAAAATTAATCATTTATTTAGCAGGGATGCATGGTGGGCGACTTGTTAGCACGATGGTCTCACAATGCAGAGGTCGCGGGATTGATTCCGGCTTTCCTGTTTGGAGTTTGCATGTTTCCCACACGCCTGCGTGGGTTCTCCGGTTTCCTCCCACATTCCAAACACATGCATGGCAGGTTGTTTGGACACCCTAAATTGGTGTGAGTGTGAGCGCGGATGGTTGTTTGTCTTTGTGTGACCTGCGATTGGCTGGCAACCAGTTTAGGGTGTACCCCACCTACTGCCCCAAGATAGCTGGGATAGGCTCCAGCAGCCCCCGCAACCCTTGTGAGGAGAAGCCGTACAGATAATGGATGGTGGGATGGCATTCATAATGGACGGCCGCCACGGTGGGCGACTTGTGAGCACGATGGTCTCACAATGCAGAGGTTGTGGGATCGATTCCGGCTCCGGCCTTCCTGTGTAGAGTTTGCATGTTCTCCCAAGCCTGCGTAGTTTTCTCTGAGTTCGCCAGTTTCCTCGCACATTGCAAAAACATGCATCCATTTACTCTGATGCCAATGTTTTCTGTACCTTATGGCAGATTTTTCTCTTTGCCGAAGACTATTAGCACTTGTAGAGCGAGGACCTGTGCCACAGTCGTCAACTGCACCCTAAAATCTGATCATTTTGTATTTTAGACATTACACACTACACAGTTAAAGATGGTCCAAAAAAGAAAAATGGATTAATGTATTTCAACTTACATAATACTCTTTAAAGAGCTGACCAGCTCATTCCCAGAGGTACGTATTGGGGCGTATTGGTCGTCTTTACAGAAGACTCCAGGAGGTAACTCAGGTTTGACCTTCAGCCACAACAGAGTGTTGGGTGTGAGTGCTTCCAAGTCGTTGAGGTCGGAAGATGTCCTTGTGATAGGCCTGCTGTTTATAACTGCTTCAGCCTCACCAAGCAAGGTATATTGACTTTCTTCACCCGAAATTTGTTCTTTTACAGTGACATTCAGGATTTTTCTCACAGACCAAATAAGTCGCTCACAGCTTCCTCCGTGGTGGGAACCTGCTGGGGGATTGCTATGCCACTGAATACCTTTTTGCAGCAAGTGTTTCTCGATTTACTTAGTGTTCCATTCTTTGATTGATTTCTTCATTTCACTGTCAGCTGATCTAAAGTTGGTTCCGTTATCAGAATACATCTCTCTCACTTGTCCTCTTCTGACAAGAAATCTTCGGATTGCGTTGAGACAAGCATCTGTGTCACGTGAAGATGCAATTTCCAGATGTACGGCTCGTACAGCGAGACATGTAAAAATCACGCCGTATCTCTTTACTTGTCCTCTAACCCTACTTACTTAGAATGGACCAAAATAATCAACGCCAATTCTCTTGAAAGGCGGATCGTCAGGTAGCACTCTTCTGATGACTCTAGCAGCTCGAGGTATCCAAAACTGTTGATGCAGATTAGCCATCATGTGGTTCCTTCCAGCGTGAGCTGTAATCTCATGAATGTATCTCAGGACTAGCTTTGTGTTATGTGAATCCTTGGCAAGATGGCTTGCTGTTTTGCTGTTTCAGGCATGGCTGCGTGGCTCAACTGTCCACCAACCCTCATGACACCATCTTGAAGTACTATATTGAACTTGTAAAGTGGGCTACTTTTCTTCACCCTTTTTTGTTTTTCAAATATGGCTAAATCTTTTTTGAAACTTCGCCTTTGACAGTATTTCACAAGTTCTCTTTCTGCTTTATCCAAGTCGTCGCAGGTCAAATACTTTCCTTTGACAGTTCTCTTGAATAAATTCATCTTGCCTTCTTCACCTAATGTGATTAACTCCTTTCTATTTTCCTTTACTCTGTCAGTAAGTCTTTCAGCTTTAGAAACCAGGCTACGGCCTGCTTCAATGCTGTCCAAGACGAATAATGGTTCATCCACTGGCCCAGAGAATCTTTGGGCTACAGTGACTGAATTACATGCACTTGAGTCACTCATTTGACCTCCAGGTCATTAATTGGTAATTTGAAGTGGTTTTTGTGTTTAACTAAATTCCTGGACACTGCCTGATTTTTTTCAGAGCTGTACAACCACTAGAAAGGGTGGTTCCCACAATGTGAGTTTTGCTCAGGTGGCCCAACAATGTCACAAAAACAAGTAGGGGTGTGTGTGTGTGTTTGTATAAGCTACATGTTGGGGACCAACATCGGACAGCACACCCACTGTAGGGGACCAAAATTTTTGTGGGGACCAAAAATCTGGGCCCCACAAAAAAGAGCATTGAATTCAGTGATAAGAAGCTCAGGGGGAGGTCCTGTCAAAGTTTCAGGGCTTCCCAGGAAGGTCACAAAAACAAGACGAGTGTGCTAGAAATGTGTGTGCGGAAAAATTACTCAGGATCGCTGTCTAGTGGTCGGTCCCGGTACTGCACTTACGCACACTTCACACACTCGGCTGGTCTGCGCATGTGCAGGACAGTCTGCTTTATGTCAGGCAGCCACCCTCCCCTCCCCCACAGCCCAACCCGAAAAATTGAGATGTTAGTTAAGTATTTATTCCTATTATTGAGTGAGATTACATATTTTTACTTGGCAGCTGGCACAACAGCTAAGCTTGGAGCACAGTTATTGCAAAATAAAATAAATAAACAGTAACAACAATAACGATTGTTAATATTGTTATACTTTATAGCGTAACCTATTTATACTAATTTTCTGTATGCAATTTCAAGTGCAACTAATATAGTTGTGCATATAGATAGCCACCAAACTCCATACATTAGATAAAAATAAGAGCCACAATGTTAACCAATTAACAGTTCAAGAAAAAAGCAGACATCCAAGAACTTGCTTTGTTACTTTTGCGTGGCCAGAACTACAAACCCCAAAGCAGAGCAAACCCAAAACATCAGAGAAAGTACAATACTTTTGTCAAGGAGTGGTGCTGCTGCTTTGCGATCGCTGCCACCATAGTGAACGCGCTCCCACATTCGTGCACACGCACACATGCCACACACCTGTTTTCCACGTCCTGTCAGTCCACTCCGTCGGTCCGCATTTATTTCGTTGGTCAGCCATCACGGTTGGGTGCGCACTAGATCGCTGTTAAACCATCTTCTACGCCACAGTCCTCGTGTTCAACAAACATTTCTCCCGAATTCGCCTACCATGCACAACTCTCCACTTTCAAACCGAGCGCCGCTGTTACTTCCGGGTTTTTAGCGCCAAGCACTTGACGCTAGCGTGTGACGTCATGGCGAAATACTAGGTTTTAAAATAAAAATTTTCTTTTTTTTGTACAGTCTAAGTGCATGGGGTTATGATAGATCGAATGAGTATACCTTTATGTACTCACTAACATTTATGTTGATCATAAAATGTTGTTTTGATGAAGAAAACTGTTATTTTTTAGAATCAATTGGCTTAGGGCACTTGGGCAAACTACGGCCCGGGGGCCACTTGTGGCCCGTTAAACGTTTCAATCCAGCCCCCCAAACTTGAAAAAAATTAAATGAATAAGCCTTGTTAATGGTTTATTTTCTAAATACTGTGGTTTTTCAAAGACATATATATTGTTGTAATGCTTTTGTTCACTTTCGTTTAAAATTAAATGTATTTTAGGACTCATTGTGCCCCCCCCCTCCCAATCAAAAAGTTTGCCCATCCCTGGCATAGTGGATGGGCCGAGGAGTTTAAAAGGCACACATCATGCATTTTTCAGTCAGTTTTAGCCAGGGCTTGGTATGGGGAAGACCAGCTGGTTTACATGTAATCATTAAATGTTTATAGTTAGGACAAAACAAAAAAAACGCAATATTCTTCTGCCAGAGAGTATGTAATATTCTTCTGCCATTTTATTGTAGAGGGCCATTTTGAGCCCCTAACAATATTATTCAACCAAGAGATCATGAGTCGTCGCCCACTTACTTTCTGAAATCAGCTGGGATGTCACGGCTGTGACCCTCGTGAGGATAAAGTGGTTCAGATGGAAAAGTAGGACTAAGGGCTTTTTCTCAGGTTTCCATGCGCAAATCCATGTATATTAGGTTAATTGGAGACTCTAAATTCTCTACTCATCAAATGACATTCGTGACCCTGATGGATAGATAAAATAGATTATTAATCTGCCATGGGAAGTCCAAGGTGTCTGGTAGAAAGAAATGCATTCATACACTCATTACACAGTCAACCAAGCAAAGACACAAAGCCTAGGGCAGGGGCGGGCAAACTTTTTGATTGGAGGACCACAATGGGTTCTAAAATATGACAGAGGGGCCGGACCAGGAGCAGATGGATGGAGTGTTTTGGAAACCTCACCTCATCTGAGAAAAAAAATACATTTAATTTTAAATGAAAGTGAATAAAAGCATTCCAACAATAATATTTGTCTTTGAAAACCACAGTGTTTAGAAAATAAAACATTAACAAGGTTTATTCATTAAATTTTTTTCAAGTTCGGCGGCCCGGATTAAAACTTAACGGGCCGCATGTGGCCCCCGGGCCGTAGTTTGCCCTCGCCTGGCCTAGGGCATAAACACATACATGTAATATCCAATCCGCTTATTCTCACAAGGATAGCGTGCTGGAGCCTACCCAGCTGTCAACGGACAGTAGGCGGGGCACACCCTGAAGTGGTTGCCAGCCAATCGCAGGGCACGCAAAGACGAACAACCATCTGCGCTCAAACTCACTCACAAATGCAACCTCCACACAGGAAAGCTGGGTCCCGGGATCGAACCCTGCACCTTGGGACTGCGAGCCGGATGTCCTAACCAGTCTTAACTCATTAAATACCAGCCATTTTCACTGGAGCAACCCGCTCAATCCCAGCGTTTTCCTGGGTTTTGACTAATATTGCAAGGTCCACAGAATATTGTATTCTAATGCTATATAGACATGGAGCACACCCGAAGAAAGATGAGACTCTCTTCTTTCAACAGAAAAAAAATGTTTGTTCCTATCTTTTTCCATTTTTGAGCAATCGGCATTTGAAAATAGCTAAATTTCATGAAAACTCCAATCCCTGGGGAAAAAACTGAGAAAATGAGCTTTTTGTAAACTGATGCATTTTGACCATAATTTGAACTTTGACACTATTATTTATGGCTTTTATGACACCTCTAACATCTAAATAATGCATGCCTTCTATAAAATAACAAAAAAAAGCACAAAAAATGTTTTTGATAAAATAAATTTATTTGCACATAACACTAAACGACTGAACTGTTGAACTATGTACAAAAATGAAATACATCAGTGTCATACATACTTTTTTTTTGTGTGATATAAAATAAAACAGTTGCCTTGATGCAAGGGCACACAACATAGTTCACACCACATTCTTGTTTCACTCCGTTTGCCTTTGCGCAAACAGACCCGACACTTTCGTTGTGGTCTGGCTTTGCTGGTCCGTGGAAAATAGGCGAGCTTGTGTTTGTCCACTGGGGTTTGTGTGAAAATAATTGTCTGGGAAGTGATTGCTGGCATCCGCGATGTGCTGCAGAAGCTCATCCGTGAGAAACAGCTGCAGGAAATCAGCTGGCTCCTCAGACTCCAAATGGGCAGCGGCATTCAGTGGTCCAGGGGTTGCTGTAAAGTCGATTTTCCTCGGTTGCCATCCAGTGTGACGCCATCCGGAACCACTGCTTCCTGATGCACAACCTGTAAATTACAGAAATATAAACAATTGGAAATATATATTTATTGCTGCATTTTATTGCTGGCGTGTGAAGTTTCATATTATAATTTACCTTTCTTTACACCAACAAGACGAGGAGGAACTTTCTTGCCGCGGGATGCACAATCTGTGAATTTTAGAAAGTATGCATGATTACCACACCATTCAGTATTGTTGTTTCCTCGTCGGGGAGGAGATGCGCTCGCGCGTCACTGCACATTTACGCGACATTTTCTGCCCGCAAGATGCATGATATGTACAATAAAAGCATGAGGGCTAAAACCACATGTTCAATGGTAACTTGCGAGCGTTTACTTCCTCGTCGGCGAGGACTTACGCTCGCGTGTAATTGTGCAATAGGCGCCCGGACGAGAAAGTCAGCGAGCAAGCTTGCGTCTAACTGCACATTTACGCGACATTTTCTGCCCGCAAGATGCATGATATGTACAATAAAAGCATGAGGGCTAAAACCACATGTTTAATGGTAACTTGCGAGCGTTTACTTCCTCGTCGGCGAGGACTTACGCTCGCGTGTAATTGTGCAATAGAGGCGGCCGGACGAGGAAGTCAGCGAGCAAGCTCGCGTCTAACTGCACATTTACGCGACATTTTCTGCCCGCAAGATGCATGATATGTACAATAAAAGCATGAGGGGTAAAACCACATGTTCAATGGTAACTTGCGAGCGCTTACCTCCTCGTTCGGGGGGATCTGGTGAGGACTCTCAGCTGCTTTGGCTATTGTCCGAAGGCAGGCGATGCAGGCCGCAAGGCACGCGCACCCTCTTTAGACGCCGTTTTGTTGTGACGACGACGAAGCGTCATCCTCTCAACCAAAGCGTCTCCATCGCCTTGATGCTTTTAGGAAGCTTTTTTTTACAAAAAAGCATTCCTCGATCGTCATTTGCTTGGAGGATTTCATTGCTAACGCTACTAATGCGACTGCTGCTAGTGCTGCCGATGCTGCAGCTACCCACGCTGCTCTCCACACTTATAAGTCTACCCCAGGATCCCGCCCCCCCATTTGTACCTCTGGCGCAGATTCAAGGCGGATCTTTTGCACCTCTGCCCCCTGCTGGGTGATTTTTACATGATTCACAATGCGGACAAGGCTGATTCTCAGTCAGAGGTTGCATCAGACCCTTATGTACACTATGACGTAAAAAAGACAGGAAACGTACTTATACGTCTTTGGTAGAGGGCGCCATTGCATTAAAAGACGTCTTTGTACGTCTAAGGGAGTAAATGAGTTGAACAAAGTACAGGGTCCTTCACCTGACTACAGATGATCTTCTGGGGACTTTATTTGGTTTTAATCACTTTTGGGGTCTGTATCTATGCACACTCCCTGGTTTTGCTACCTTCCCGGGTACCACATACACACTGCTTAGTTTCTCTGCCTTCGTGGGTACCACATACATATTGCTTGGTTTCTCTGCCTTCCTGGGTACGACATACACACTGCCTGGTTTTGCTACCTTCCTGGGTACCAGTCACACAAACGTCAGACGACTCAGCACATACCGACTGTCTCAGCACTACACACTTTCACTCCAAGGCAGTGCTGTGAACCAACTTACTGACAAGAGGTAGTATTTAGAATTTTAAAAAGTGCTTGAAAGGTTTTGTTCATGTAAAACCAACAGATTATGACATTATTATTATTATTTAAATCAGTATTAAACAGCATCAGCATAGGTTAAAGATATTATACAGACTATATACGATAAAAAAATACTAAACCACCCTTGCTTTTCCGTCATTTCTTGTATAAGTTAACACACAGATGTATAACATTTGTTTATACAAATATAACGATTAAAAAGTAGCTGATTAGAGTTTTAATTTTGTATTCATTAATCTGTAATAAAAATGGACATATTTTGGTTAATAAAATTAACAAGAAATAAAAGTAAAGGGTGTTCTAATACTTTTTTCAAGATTGTCCTAACATACATTTAATGTTTACAGTATATGTCTTCGGAAGAAGCGCAGCATTAGATTTTTTTTTATGTTCTCTCTCTTTGACTTCTGAATTTGAATTTCTGTCACAGATGTGCTTGAATTCTATTTTGGATGATTTGTGTTAAACTGCACAAATATTTGAAGAGCCATAGAATTCAAGAATCACACCAGTGCTGCTACTCCTCCGAACGGGTGAACGCCCTTGATTAACAACCTGCGTTGAGGTGGCTTTTGAGATTCGTGGTGTGGGAGAAAAATCTCTGAAGGCATTCTTAGACTTCAAGAGAGGGTCCACAATTTTCAAAGATTCACTTCCGTCTGAATCAGAGGCCTCACTTGTATCCGGAATATATTCATCTCCACTGTCATCTGAGTTGGAGTAATAATGCTTATCCATTCCAAAGTCAGCCTGTTTTTTTAATCTAAAAAACAACAACGAAATATAAAGGATAGAAGGCAGGAGACCAATAAAATATATGCAATTTGCTTGTAAGATTCCCTGAAATCTATATGGGTTGTTTACCTGTATACTTTTGGTCCTCCTGAGCCTTGGGATAGTAATATGGTCTGGGTCTGAGGCACAAAGTTCAGGGGCAGGATTTGACAATGATTCGTCAGAATCTGTGTCGTTATTCCAAGGAAGATTCAGCCCATATTTTTTGTCCAAGGGAGGAGACTGGGTTGCATCAGAGTCCAAGAGAAAATTGAGAACCCATTAAATACTTAATCCCCAGAGGAATCTGCACAGAAAAAGGTCTTAATTCTATTTGAAAAAAAAAAAAACTAAAATATTGATGAATGATATTATGACAAAATAATGTAATAACAAAATTAGAATGATTTTAGGAAATTATTTGCAAAACCAAAACATTGTGGTACGATAATAATGCATATAATTATTCTACGCAGCTATATTTAACAAAAACACTTAATTGACCGTAACAAAAAGCTCCCGGGAGGAAAACTACATTAAATGTTTTTTTAACAGGGCAGTGAAAATATTGGAAAATAAAAAAAATAATGAATAAAATAATATGAAAAAAGAATTCAATGTGTATCGATGGACCCATATGAAATACTTATATCGCTATGTACTTATCAGCCATATCGCCCAGCCCAATATGTAACTGCAACTTCAAAACCTCGGGCCATAACAGGATTGTAACATGGGATGCATATCTTCATTCCTAAATTTGTAGATCCCGAGGAGGCTGCTCAATGGTCCTGGTAATGTAAACCTCAACCAATTCGGTCACAGCCAATGTTCTCCATCCTTGTTAAGAAGTTTTGAAATGATTTAATAGATATACTATTGCAAACTATACCAGAATTTTATACATTTTAAACTTTTGATCACAATTTTACCTATTTTCTAAAAATCTGAAGAATCCACATGCCAAATCACCTGCTGTGGACACATAGGTTCTGTTCTGACAGATAATTCAGTTACAGGTTGTGTACTTAAAGCCAATAAGAGGGCAATGCAGCAGTCGACAGCCTGACGAAAGCTTAAGTCTCCCAATGAGAGAACTGTAGTGGCTGGTAGGTTCTTAGATTGTAACATAGTAAAGACATACACTACGCATAACTGTATATCATATGATGATGAGGGAAAATATTATTAGCTACGATTTATGTCCAGATATATTAGAAAACTTGTCCAACCAGCACAGGTCTATCTAACTGTAATTTTAACATCTCAAGACACGACAGGATGACCACATGATACGCATACCTCCTTTTCAGAGTCTGTCAAACCTTGAGAAGGCTGCTTCGATGTTCTGGTGGCATCAACCTCAGCCGATTCAGTCATTGTCGGTTGTCCTCCATCCTAATGAACAAGTTGAATATTAATTTAATGAATTAAAAAAAAGAAAATGGATCAGAATTTTACACATTTTAACGAACAAGTTCACGAATGAAACAAAACCAATTACTTTAGCGCATGACAATTAATCTTCAGTAGAGATATGTTGTGACTGATATTTCAGTCACAGGTTGTCTTTTGAACGCCACCAGGGCCGCAATGGAGCACAGGACAGCCAAAAGTCTTCTTGTCGGACAGCTGTAGTGGCTGGTAGGTTCTAAGATTATAACATAGTAAAGGCACATACAACTCCTAACTGTATTTCATATGATAATGAAGGAAAAGATGATTAGCTATGATTTATGTCAACAATAAAAATGGCTCTACGGGGTCCCCACGAACGCAAACCTGACAGTTGGGTGTCAGATGGCCAACATACCTGACTCGCAATTCAACTCAACTGGACCCCACAACACAAGAAAAAGCTGAGTGAGCCTCAAACCAGACATACACATTCACTGACAAATATCCTGTGACACCAGATATATTAGAAGTCTTGTCTAATCAGCACACGTCTATCTAACTGCAATTTTAACATCTCGAGACACGACAGGATGAGCACACCATACGCATACCTCCATTTCTGAGTCTGTAAAGCCTGGAGGAGGCTGCTTCGATGTTTTAGTAGCATCATAAATTTATTGAATTAATTATATTTGAGGTTGGATTAGATTTTTACACATTTTAAGCCTTAGCCACCCAAAACAAAACATAAGCTCATGAATGAAATAAAACTAATTAATTTCGCCCATGCCAATTAATCTTCTGTAGACACGTGTTGTGACCAGTGTTGTTTTTGGCAGGCATTTTAGATTTTGTCCAAGTCATTTGGACAAAGTGCTGATTTGTTTACATCACATTTAGTCATCCCAATTCGTTATAGTTTTAGTCCAGTTTTAGTCAACGAAAACTAAAAAAAGGGTTTTAGTCCAGTTTTAATCGACGGAAACGCAAAAAAAGTTTTACCCTAGTTTTCGTCAATTTATTCACAAAGGTTTTAGTCCAAGCGGCACGGTGGCCCAACTGGTTAGCATGATGGCCTCACAATATTGAGGTCGTAGGTACGATTCTGGCTCCGGCCTTCCTGCGTGGGTTTCCTCTGGGTAATCCGGTTTCCTCCCATATTCTTAAAACATGCATGGCAAGTTGCTTGGACACTCTAATTGCCCCGAGGCATGAGTGTGAGCGTGGATGGTTGTTCGTCTATGCATGTCCTGCGATTGGCTGGACACCAATTCAGGGTGTACCTCGCCTACTGCCGAAGACAGCTGGGATAGGCTCCAACACCCCCCGCGACCCTAGTGAGGAGAAGCGGTACAGATAACGGATGGATGGATGGATGGATGGGTTTAAGTCCATTTGAGTTAAAACAAGGCATTCAAGGTTTCCACCCAATAACAAAGACTTTTGGATGGACTACTAAGGATTCTTCATTACAAACAGAAAAAAGTGGCAACAGTGGAATCAATACTCACTGCTCCAAAATAAGCAGAGAAGCAAAACATTTTGTTGGGCAACTGTTGTGGCTTTATTTCACTAAAAGCAACATAAAATAATTTATGAACCACATGCTAACAATTTTGTCTAGTCAACGAAAAAAATTCATGTACATCACGTCATGTTTTCGTCATAAAAGAACCTCGTATAGCTTGTCATCGTCATTAAAAAAGGGGCGTTAACGAAGTATTTTCGTCATAGTCATCAGTGACGAAAACAACACTGGTTGTGACTGATATTTCAGTCCCAGGTTGTCTCCTGAACACCACCAATTGGGCAAGGGCGCGCAGGAAAGCCTGGGGTCTTCTATTTTTACAGTATAGAAAGGCTAAATATCAAATTGAAACAGTGTTTTATATCATGAATATACAGGGTTGGTGCTGGTTCTGGTAGGGAAACCACAACATAAAGATGTCCTTAATTAGTCCCACAATGGGGATATTTGCAATATGGCATATGATGGCCTAACAGGGCCACCGCCCAGAAAGGAGTAACGCAGAACTTTGTAATACTGTCACTCCCTGACCAGTTCGTTGTTCCTGCAGAGCCAAACTTTGACTCAGACCCACAAATTTGAATTACAGATAGTGGACAATGGAGAACTCCCCCAGTCAGTCAGCATGTTCAACTTCCATAGAAACCTCACATACATTTATTAGATTGCCAAACTAATTGGAAACTACATCACCAGAACACCACAAGTGGGCTCTGTTATTGTACTTAAAGATGCATCTTACAAACCTGTGTTCTCCAAGGCCAGCTGGTCCATAGTCTTAAGTTATTTCTTCGCCAACATCAATGTCTCGGAGCGCAAACAGACAGAGGTGTGGTCTGTCCTCTGTTGTCATCTTCTTCATTTTACAGTTGGGGTGCATGTGGTCATCATTAACCAGTCTTCCCAGACTGCCATCTTCTTGAGCTGCATCAACACTTAAAATAGATTAAAAAAAAAAAAACAATTATTCAAACAATGTCAGAAATTAATCTTTGAGACAATCTTGTGTACACAAAACATAAAAATAGGAAATCCACAATTTTTAAATCTAAATCAAATCATACAAGAAATTTCTATTGGAATCAGACCCTAGTAACAGCTTGTCTTTGAGACTTCATGATCTATATTTTCATTTGTACAGATTCAACGCATGAATAAAAGTAATTATACATTTTTGCTTAGAGAATGATTTTTCCCCTAACACTTATGGGATGAGTATGTGTTTATTTTTTTAAATAAAAACAAAAATAAGATAACATCTCAATCTTTGCCTCACCTCCAAGTTTTTTCTTGCCGGCGGAAGTCAAACAAAAAGACAGTGCCTCTTCCATCCATCTTCCTGCGTTGAGATTCATCAGAATCTATCAATTTTCCTCTGTACTCCATAATAAAGAATAAAGTCGTCTTTCCTGAAAGGGGCCTTGGTAAATACTCCTCGACCTAGTTAACAGGGAAATCAAGTTAGCTTCGTCATATTTTTAAGCACACAAATAAGGAGTCATCATATTCATTTGGGCCACTATACTAATGTAGGGTGGTTTGAAACATTGCTTCTTGTGAGGGATAGAGCAGAGCCCTTCTTTATGATTTTAAAGGAACAGACCAGCCAAAATTCATTTTCCAGCATTGCATTAGCCAGTATGTATTAGGACTGAAAGTACAAATGTCAATTGCACCTGGTTACGTAAAAAAAAAACTTTAAGATTATTTAGTTTCAAAACAATGACATACACTGTACACAGTCATATTGGATCGCGTCACGTGATCTCTGTGACGTATTACGTGCTTTACACTAGACTATCAATATCGGACTTGTTCACCGGTCTATTGTGGTATAAAAATGCCGGAGGGCGTCATCAAGTACAGCCTTAATTTAGATAGAACTCCTACCATCAGGTTTCACACTCACTGAAATAACTTGAAACTGACAAAAGTGGCAAAAGAAAAGGTCAAGACACTCTTAATGTAAAATAACCACTTAAAAAACGATGTCAGCTTGGTTATCAGAAAACAATAATATATCTTAGCAAAAGCGTTAACATCATACCTTTAAATTAGTTTATATTCTTCGCTTCTAACTCTGCAGTCTTGTCCAGACCCTTGACTGCATGTTCAATAGTATCCTGCTTTGGGGACTTCCTGCATCTCAGGGAAGGCATTGTTTATTCTATAAAGAAAAAAGACAGTATTGTGTTGAGAATTATTAATACTATGGGCTAAATGGAGTTTTAACAATATCAGTGTAAGAAAAATAAATTATAAATTAAAAAAACATCAATTCCTCCATCCCAATTAACGATTTCAACCATAATAGTTTATATTGAAGTTTAAACAACAGACACAGACAGATTTATGCAGTGTGACTACAAAAATCTTACCAAAATTGCATTCACAGTAACCTTTGCTTTAAGAATCATGTAATTAACCAGTGAACATCGTGTCTTACACAAAAATTAATGACAGAAATTATCATAGTACTTGCATTCTGTGGTTCTATAACAAAAGTGCAAGCTGTTAGCTCCGCAAAGCTAACGCAACAAGCTAGCGTCCCTCGTGCTCACATTCAATGCAAACCTGACCACCGGATGACAATACGCGTCGGTTTAGTTCTTTAAATGAGTAAAAGCACCATGACGTTTTATAATTATTCAATGCTTAACTGGAGCTCGTCAATTATGTCGATGTAGGAGCACATGTTTGCTAGGCCAGTGTTGTAGGCCCACATCCATGGTGCTACTTTGTATAGTGTTTTCCACACAACTATCTCTAACTATGAACAAATGCACTCGACGCATGTTTTGAAAAAAACCCAACGAAAAACACTTACCTCTCCGTTTCAACAGCAGTTCGAACTTCGAAGTGGTGATATTCTCCAGCGTTAAGCACCTGCTCGAACTGCGAATAGGTAAAATTCAACAGCGTCTTTTTTCTGTCTTAATAAGGACGCGATGAGAGGAGGAGCGCTTGCCTTTTCGTCAGCACGCCCCGCGCGGGTGGTGCTGCTTTATCACTCTCTATCTGTGCCCGCCCGCCGGCATGTCGATAGAAAAATAATATTCCTTCAAACATTACTTTCATCTTCTTAACGTTTTGTAGTGAATTTAACAGGTTCACCACTTTTTTCAAATACACCAATGGAAAACAGGTCTTAATTGAGGAAACATACAAAGAGCGTCTCACAAACACCTTATGATGAGCAATGTAATTTGATCACGTTTTTTGTCACTGCCTGGACGTTGGGTTCACTGGCCTGGTGGCAGTGGCTTGTAGACACTGTCACTGAGTGGGAACGGATCTCAAGGTGGGTCAAACTAACCCAAGCAGTGGATCGGTCTGTTTTTTAAATTTATTAATTTTTTTATTTTATGTATTTATTTATTATTTAATACAAGGGCTTCGGCTCACTACCAGTGGGCGGGACCAAAGAATTTGGGTTTCCTTTGAGCTAGGAGGCAGTCAAAGGCAGTCCAATCCCCGGCAACATAAAGCGCCTAGCTCTGGGGACATGGAATGTCATTTCTCTGGTAGGGAATGAACCCGAGCTGGTGTGTGACTAGACCAGTGGTTCTCAATTATTTCCTGTCATGCTACCCCTACCAAGAAGAAAACAATTCGCACCCCCCCACCACAATTTTCTTTTACATTTCGTACTAATGTACATGTTCTTTGCATATTAATGTTAGATTGTCAATAAAATATCTTACCTTAACAAAGCTAAATTGATAAAAATAAAATATCATTTTGAGAACGACTATTGTGAGGATCTCGAAACTCAGTACTCTGTGGTGCTAATATTGATGAGATGATAAATATGTTGAAGCCACAGAACAAAAAGATTAGATATTGTTTGGAAATTAATGACGTACATAAAGGAATATCAGCCTTGATTGGAGTACATTACTGCATTTAAATTTTTAATAAAAATGAAACAATTATTGATGTTATGACCACTATGAAGAATTTAAAAAACAATATATAGGGATAATTATAGTTTTCATTTTGTTATGTGTAGTCTGTTCATGTTGCATTATTTTTATGACAAAGACGATGGTTAATCGTAGGTTTGTTGCCCAAATGTACCATTACAACCTGATTAATGTTGAGAATGACGAACTCAAACTGGACACTGAAACGTAAAAACACATGGACTTCTTGCCCCTGTCCTCACACGTGCACACACACACACACCATACACGAAGATCCGGGAGGTAAGGACGGCTGTCCTACAGGATGCGGATGGAAGAACAACTGCAGCGGAACAATGCCAGGGATGTCTGGAGGGGCCTGAAGACCATCTCAGGCCACGGACAAGCAGGTAAGACCCAGAAGGGGGGGGGGCTTCAGTGGGCAAATGAGTTTAACCTATTTTTCAATAGGTTTGATCAAATGTCTGACCCCGCTCAGGCTTCCCTGATGCAGCCCCCACCCACCCCTCCTGCCACTGCGAACAAGACCCTCTCTCCCCCTCTCTCGCCCCTCTCTCTCTCCACAGGCTCCAGTTCCCAGCCTCATCAGACAACCACCACTTCCTCCTGCTCAGCCTTGTTCCTCACAACATCTCAGGTGAAGAACCAGCTGAGGAAGATGAAGGCGAGGAAGGCGGCAGGCCCAGATGGGATCAGCTCCCAGCTCCTCAAATCCTGCGCAGACCAGCTGTGTGGAATCGTCCAGCACATGTTCAACCTGAGCTTGAAGCTGGGCAGAGTCCCCCAGCTGTGGAAAACATCCTGCCTGGTTCCGGTTCCAAAGACACCCCATCCGAAGGAGCTCAACAACTTCAGACCAGTGGCGCTGACGTCTCATCTGATGAAGACCCTGGAGAGACTGGTCCTCGTCCATCTGCGCCCCCTGGTCAGCTCCTCAATGGACCCACTCCAGTTTGCATACCAGCCTGGCATCAGTGTGGATGATGCCATCATCTACCTGCTCCACACTTCACTCTTCCACCTGGAGAAGGCGGGGGGCACGGTGAGGATCATGTTCTTTGATTTCTCAAGTGCTTTCAACACCATCCAGCCCGCCTTATTGGGAGACAAGCTGGAGCAGGCGGGAGTGGCCCACCACCTCATCACATGGATTCACAACTACCTCACAAACCGGCCACAGTACGTGAGAACACAGGACTGTGTGTCTGACGTGCTCCTCTGCAGCACGGGAGCGCCGCAGGGAACTGTGCTGGCTCCCTTCCTGTTCACCCTCTACACCTCGGACTACAAATACAATTCCACAACCTGTCACCTGCAGAAGTTCTCTGATGACTCTGCGATTGTCGGCCTCATCACTGACGATGACGATCGGGAGTACAGAGGGGTTACGCAGGGGTTCGTGGACTGGTGTCAGCAGAACCGCCTCCAAATCAACGCTGGGAAATCCAAAGAGCTGGTGGTGGATTTCCGCAAGCGTCGGCACTCTCCACCTGCACCAGTGAATATCCAGGGAACAGACGTTGAGAGGGTCTCAACTTACAAGTACCTGGGTGTTCATCTGAACAATAAACTGGACTGGAGCGACAACACAGACGCTCTCTATAGGAAGGGTCAGAGCAGACTCTTCCTACTCAGGCGGCTGAGGTCCTTTGGCGTTCGGGGAACACTCCTCAGGAACTTCTATGACTCGGTGGTTTCATCAGTCATCTTCTATGGAGCGGTCTCCTGGGCAGGAGGCATCTCGGGCCGAGACAAAAAGAGACTGGACAAACTAGTGAGGAGGGCCAGCTCTGTCCTGGGCTGCTCCCTGGACTCTGTGGACTCAGTGGGGGGCAGAAGGATGACGGCAAAACTGTCATCAATGCTGGACAAACCAGCCCACCCATTCAATGACACTCTGAGAACACTTTACAGCTCCTTCAGTGACAGACTTTTACACCCTCGCTGTACCAAAGAGAGATTTCGCCGCTCCTTCCTGCCAACTGCTGTCAGACTTTTTAACAAGAACATTGGGTCAGGCCTACAAACGGGAGGGCATTAGTGCAATTGTGCAGTCCTAGGATGCAATATTAACTACTACTGTACTTTCAGCCAAGGGTGTACTTAAATATTGACCAATGATGTATTTTGTTTACCATTACAGTATTCTTATTACAATACTTCTATCACTGTAGTATTTCTACCACTGCAGGATGTTCACTATTACAGTACTTTTATCATTGCAGTACTTTTATCATTGCAGTATTTTTCTATCATTGCGGTACTTTTACTATTACAGTACTTTTACCATTGCAGTACTTTTACCATTGCAGTACTTTCATCATTGCAGTATTTTTCTATCGTTGCAGTACTTTTACTATTACAGTACTTTTACCATTGCAGTATTTTCTATCATGCAGTACTTTTCTATCATTTCAGTACTCTTACCATTACAGTACTTTTATCATTGCAATATTTTTATGATTGCAGTATTTTCAATCATTCAGTAGTCTTTATCATTACAGCGTTTCCCCCTCCGTATAATGGACAAACATTAGGAGTGTTTCCTTACACTTAGATACGTTTATACTGTGTATATTTGCATGCTTTTTCTGAATGTCTGCTGCTAATGTTATACATTAACGGCTACATTACGCCGCCGACTCTGTGTGATCTATATCTTTGCTGCTGTAACACCTCAAATTTCCCCATTGTGGGACTAATAAAGGACATCTTATCTTATCTTATCTTATCTTATCTCTCCTACAACGAGGCAAGGGCCTCCACCAAGTCACCCCAGGGACAAGTTTTATTCCCTGATGGTCATCAAATTATGAGGATCTCATTCTACGCCGGAAGGGAGGAGGGGAATTTTTCCCTAATGTGAGGTTTTCGCTCCTCCACTGATGATCACACTGTTGTATGATTTCATTATGATGATCTGTCTTAAAGCCGTAAGGACATGATTTTTAAATCCACAACAGGAGGGAAATGTAAGATGGGCTGAGGATAGGTAATCAGTTTGTGTATTCATAATCATGTTTTTATACACTCATTAATGTTGAACACACACAGAGACACTTACTTGTTATTTTAACACACACACACACAGACACCGTATCCTGAAGATGTGTTTAGTTAAACTGACCTTGGGTTATGATTTTCTGCCTGCTGGAGTCCCTGGTGATTAGTTATTGATGCTTTAGTTAAACTGACCTTTATACCGTGAGTTATTGATGTTTTCTGTCTCTTGGTGATTAGTTGTTGATGCTTTTCTGTCTTCTGGTGATTAGTTATTGATGAGTTAGTTTCAATAAAAAGGCAGAACGGAGGGTGAGAGTCAGAGGGTGTGCGGGATTGAACTGGCAAGACGGCTGTTTCGCCTCCTGGCTCCCTCTCCCATTCTGAATGGCACAAAACGAAAACTTTAGTAAGTTATTTCAGTCTAAAAAAGGCGTCAGGGCATTTTTAAACCGGACAGTAAGTCGCCACTGTCTTGGTTCCTTTTTGTGCCTTGACCCATACCGGAATTATTGAAAGGATGCAGTCCTATTTACAGGCCCCAGTGACACCCCAGGTTTCTGTTGTTTGTACGAGGGCGCTTAATAGGTACTGCTATTCACAATCGTCTTAGGCTGTTTCTTTGCAGAAGTTTATGGACAATGTGTAGTGCTGTAGGATGCAGTCTAGAGCATTCTTGACATTGAAGCTTTTGTTTCCAGCAACTGCTAATGCGACCGTGCATCAAACATGCAAAACACAGACCCTTGCTCCTCAAGAAGTCAATCTTATCCTTGTGATGCTTTCTCCTAAATTCCTTACCAATTGTGAGACTGTGTTGCTCTCCATTACAATTAGCACATGGTTTGGCAATAGCATCCACTGAAACAGGTTCTGCCTTTGGCGTGGTGGTTTTGTTGTTTTCCATCTTGGCGGGCACAATGACTGTTGTGAAGACTTTCTTTGATTTTGTTGTTTCTGTGTGTTGTGATTTTGTTTTCTGTTTTATAGAAATCTTTCGTGCTTGTCAACAAAGTCAACAAAATCCTTAAACTTCACTCTTCTATTTGTTCTTTCTTGGAGATTGCAGGCAAATTTTCTCCAAGATTCTATAAGTCTGTATGGAAGTTTGTTTGCCAATGCCTTTATATTAGCCATGTTGTCCAAGTCCTCCATGTAATTAACATCTGCCATTATGTTCGAACAGCCCATAAGGAATAATGTGAAAGACTGAAGTGCAACACCATCTTCAGACTTGATTGTTGGCCAATCCATGGCTTCCTTTAAATATGCTTCTGCTATCATGAAGTCATCACCATAAAACTCCTTCAAGATTTGTTTTGCTTTGGTATATCCTGTCAGAGGTTCCATATGGATGCAGCTCTTCACCAACTCATGTGGTTGTTCACTAGTATACTGCAGCTAAAATTGAAGATGATCACGGTTATCACTTGTACGGCCTTCAATCCCATGTTCAATGGCACCTATAGAGGTTTTATAATGCAGAGGGTCGCCTTTAAACGTAGGAATGGAAAGTTCGGGAAGAAGCGATGCTTTTTGACTCTTTGCTAAGTATTCTGCGACACTGGCTTGCTGTGAGATTGCGTGGCAAAGGCCATCAATCACATGTCCCTGTTGTTCTCTACTTTCTGTCTGATGTGGAAATCTAGCCATTGGAATAGTCGAAGTGGGAGCATTTCAGGTCAACACTGCTTGTTGCTCTGATAGGCTGTGATGGTAATTGAATGTTTTTCCTTGTTTAAATTGTAACACACTCATCAGGAATGTGGATACCATCCTCCTGGGTATTTTCATATCTTCTCAAGACATCCATCAGACTCAGGGAGTGCCGTTTGCATTGCATGCATTTCCTTCTTTGCTTTAATTGCAGCTTCTTCTTGCTCAAGTGCCAACCTTTGTTGTAAATCAGCAGCCTTTGCCTTTAAACATGCTCGTTCCATTTGAGCCTTTAATTTAATTGAAGACGTTGACAGAAGTGAGCTTCTGTCTGTTAGATTCTTTACTTCTACTTCTATGGGTGTAGTTAGTTGATGCAGATCTACTATCAGCAGGTGATATTTGTTTATTGCATCCTTCCTCTGCACGTTTCAAAACGTCCTTCTTCCATTGCTCACATTTCTATTAATTACATTTTTTGGATCAAACCAGTTATTTTGGTCATCGGCAAAATCCTCTTCAGTCTTTAAATTTTGCAGACCGGAATTGAGGTCCACAAATTCTTGCTCCATGCCGCTAAAGCAAACACGAACCTCAGTTTTTTACAGCGTCAACATTTGCATCATCCTCCATCAATTGTTCAATTTGACGTTGCATGGAGGTCAATTGAGCAAATTTGCAGCTGCGTGCCTGCATCCGTTTAGGCTTGTGATCTTCTACAGCTTTTCTCCGTCATTTTTAATGTCCGCTTTCCACTGTCTTGTTCCTCCATGTCAATCCACAATGAAGCAAACAAAAACGTCAAACTGACTGTAGCGTCTCAATTTGTAGGTCAGCCGAATGACGATCAAAGTTTTAAGCAGTTTACTCACGCACCTGTTACGTGCGCGTCCTTGTTAACTCGCGATGCTTGTCAAGTATGGACGCATGCTAACAGCTAGCAGCTCATTGTCCCGACTGGAAAGTTGCTCCTTAGCTGTGATGTGCCTAGGGTTACACTATCTATCATTAACAAACACAGCCAGCCCTCCTCTTTCCTCTTACCGCTTTCCAGTGTCCTGTCCGCAAGTAGTATTTGGAAGCCGTCAAATTCCACAACGGTGTCCGGCGTTAGCTCTGTTAGCCATGAATCCGTGAACATCAGCAAGCTAGCTCATTGGAAGTTCCTCTCGTGCCGCGTTAGCGCTGTTAGCTCGTCCATTTTCTTGGGAAGGTATCTAACATTTCCCATAAAAACGGACGGGAGGACGGGGTGGTCACGCCTCCTCTTTGCCTGGCGTTTCGCCCCCGCGCGACATCCCCCGTCTCTTCCTCCTCAACTCGCGGGGGATATCGGGTCTCGCTCCGGGAGTCGGCACGGGGTTAGCACGAAGTGCTAACATATGATCTCTTGTGTAAACGATTGATCCGTAGCTCCCAGTGACATCTCCGGACACGATCACGCAAAAAACAGCCCTCAGCAGCAATAAAACCACCGCAATTTGGATGTCCATTGCTGCGATGAGGTAAAATAAATAAAACTGGGTAAAGGGAAAAACACGCGAAAAAGGCTCAAATAGTGAGCCGTGCTGCTCTAGCAGGTAGCCACTCGCGTGGCGACGGAACCGGAAAAACAAATGTGGTCCCATCAAAATCTGATTGGATATTTAAAAATAAAAGCGTGAAAATTTGCTTATTTGTCTGTCGTCACCAATGATTAAAAAAATTTAAATCATTACAAAATCCTCAAGCTATCGTGATACCAGACGAGTTCTGCGGGACACCAGACCACCCCAGTTGTCCACAAAAAGTGGTCACTTCAAAATTTGATGTGGCATTTCAAAATAAAAAAATCACCTGAAATATGCACTGTGATCAACACTGATTTAAAAGAAAAATCTTTAAAAAATATCCTCAAACTATCGTGATACCAAACCAGGACTGGGGATACTAGACCACACCAGCTGTCCACCAAAAGTGGTCACATCAAAATGTGATGTGGCACTTCAAAATAAAAGTAGCCTGAAATTCGCTTATTTCACGGTCATCACCACTGAGTTAAAAAAAAACATCGCTCGAGCTTTCGTGATACCAGACCAGTTTTGTGGGACACGAGACTACCCCAGCTGTCCATAAAAAGTGGTCCCATTGAAATCTAATTTGTAATTTCAAACTAAAAGTTGCCTGAAATCTGCACATTTCACTGTCATCATGCCTGACTTTAAAATTTCATTAAAAAATATCCTCTAGCTATGGTAATACCAAACCAGGTTTGGAGGACACTAGACAACACAGCTTTCCACCAAAAGTAGTCCCATCAAAATGTAAGGAGGCATTTTAAAATAAAAGAGCTGGAGCTGTCGTAATACCAGACTAGTTTTGTTGGACACTCGACGACCCCAGCTGTTCATCAAAAGTGGTCCCATCAAAATCTGGTGTAATTTCACAATAAAAAAAAAAACACCTGAAATATGCACATTTCATTGTCATCAACACTGATTTTAAAATAATCATTTCAAAATACCCTCGAGCTATCGTGATATCAGACCCATTTTGGGGGACACTAGACAACCCCAGTTGTCCATCAATTGCGGTCCCACCAAAATGTGATACGGCATTTCAAAATAAAAGTAGCCTGAAATCAGCATACATCACTGTTATCAGGCCTGACTAAAATATCATGACAAAATATCCTCCAGCTATCATGATACCAGACCAGACATATTTCACTGTCATCACCATTGATTTAAAAAAATTAATTAAAAACTAGAGCTGCGAGCAGCTATAAAGGGCCCTCGCCACCCGGACAACGTTGGGGTACTGGCACGTTGGAAATGTGAAATATTTCCGAGAAATAACGTGAGGAATCTTCAAGAGGAATTTGCTTGTAGTTAAAGTTAGAGCAGCTTTTGTTTTCAAAGCCTCGTCAATGTTTGAAGTAAATTTGTTGGCAGGCACTACAGGTGCATCAAATCAAAGACTAATAGACTGAAAAACATTTCCTTTCCGAGAGCCATCACCATTCTGAACTCTCACACACATGCACACACACACGACCACCCTTGCCTTGCTGAACAGCGACGTATTGTGTTGTATTTCTCCAATTTCATACTATTTTCCATCACAATATTTATTCTCTTATTTATCTAATTTATATATTTGATTAAATTATTGTTGTATTGCACTGGAGAGGGGAGCTCCCTAATCTTGTTGCACACTGTACAATGACAATAAAAGGATTTCGGATTCTGATAAATTTAGAATGGCCGACTTCCTGTTCAATTTAGCATACGGCTCCATGAGACTTTTTATTAGGTCTTGGCTTTGTACACACTTCATCAAATTTTCAGTTTGGTGAAACAGAGATATGGGGCTGTTTTTTTTTGTTGTTTTTTTTTTCTAGGGGGCGATAGCGAGCCATTTTTAAACAACTGTACGACAAAATAATAAAATATTGTGAATATTGAATCAACTCCCGGTTGGGTGGACGCTGGCACGTTTGGCTGCCACTGCTCACCGGTAACTCTCAGAAATTTTTTGGATCCGCTTGTTGTACCTGCTTTAGCAGTTTACAATCCCTCCAGTTACAGTGATTTTATTTATTATCTGTATGTTGAGCGATCCCGATTCTCATGAATGCCACCCACCGATTGCATAGTCGCTGACGCGTCTACTGTGGCTAAAGTTTAGCTTACCTATCAAAGTTAGCACCTGTCTGCCATGTGGACCCGCAGGCCAGTCTGCTTCTCGCACTTCTGCCTGTTCCTGTCATGTCATCAACCTGTGTCAGGACAACTTCAATCCACTGCCGCTGAACTCCGCTGGATTTACCGACACATGCCCGAGGGAAACGCACCACCACCACTGCTCCTCCTCCCGAACATCGCTCGTCGACCCTTGAAGGATTGTATGGCAATTACCGGCATTTTAAACATTTATGGGACAGAATGTCAATTATTTAATTTAGCAGGTTTATATTTACTGAATATGCTATGATCGCAAAATTCCGGACGAACTGGCGAGGCTGCCCGGCTCACCGTGGCTTGTCATCGGGACCGGGAGGCGGCGCAGGCGACGCAGAGAGAGGAAGCAGTAGCGGGGCTGCAGGTCCGGTGTCTTGCAACGGCTGCGACGGCAGCCCCATAGGCAACCACTGCCGAGCCTGTACCTCACCAACGCCAGATCCGTGGTCCACAAAATCGACGGCCTGGGATTACAAATCCTGGGAAACCGCTATGTGCGAGACAGCAGTGTGATCGTCGTCACGGAATCCTGGCTGCACGCAGACGTCCCCGACGCTAGCATCCAGCTGGCCGGGCGCTCGCTACATCGCGCGGATCGGACGAGGGACACCGGTAAGAGAAGGGGCGGGGTGGCTCTGTGTTTACGTGCATGAGAACTGGTGCGGCGATAGCACGATCGTCGAGAAGCACTCTTCCCCCGACATCGAGTTCATGTCCGTTAAATGCCGGCCTTATTTTCTCCCGAGGGAGCTAACGGTCGTGATTGTCACAGCTGTTTACATCCCTCCCGACGCTAGCACTAGCACGGCGCTCTCGCTACTCGCGTGCGTCATCAATAAACATCAGCGGGCCCACCCTGATGGCGTTCACGTAGTAGCGGGAGACTTTAATAAGGCCAATTTAAAGACTGTACTCCCAGAGTTTCACCAGCATGTCAAGTGCCCAACGAGGGGAGACAACACTCTCGACCATGTGTACTCGAACATCAAGCACGCATACAGGGCCCTCCCACTCGCCCCCCTCGGCCAGTCAGACCACCTGTCCTTGCAGCTCGCACCTGCATACACCCCTCTCAGGCGCAGATTCAGGCCCACCACAAAGACTGTGAAAACCTGGCGTGACGGCGCCATGAGTGAATTACAGGACTGCTTTCAAGACACAAACTGGGGCCTCTTTGATCATCAGGACCTTGATGTCTACACACATTGTGTACTGGACTACATCAAGTTCTGCATGGAAACTGTGTCCCTACACAGGACTATACGGACCTTCCCAAATGCGAAGCCCTGGATGTCCAGCAGGGTTCGCTCTCTCCTCAAGGCCCGTGACGCTGCCTTCAGGTCAGGCGACAAAGCCCAGTACAGGGTGGCTCGTGCTGACCTGAGCAAAGGCATCAAGCTAGCCAAGGCAACCTACAAGGGGAGGCTGGAGGCCCACCTTGCCAGTAACAGACCACGGGAGGTGTGGCAGGGTCTACGGAGCATCACCAACTTCCGTGGCAGCAGCACGACCTCTGCAGACCCGAGTGCATCGCTGGCAGAGGAGCTTAACTGCTTCTTCGCTCGCTTTGACTCGTCCCAACCGTCACACCCCCGCACTTCATGCTCCAACTCCCCCCCACTCACCGTAGAGGAACACGATGTGAGGCGCGCGCTCCTGGCTGTTAAACCCAGGAAAGCTACTGGTCCCGACGGAATACCAGGCAAGGTCCTCAAAACACCAACTGTCACATGTTTTCTGCAGGATCTTCAACCGCTCCCTGGCTCAAGCAGTCATCCCCTCCTGCTTGAAAACTTCCACCATTATTCCTGTCCCCAAAAAGTCACCAGCCGTCCACCTGAATGACTACCGTCCTGTTGCTCTCACACCAGTCATCATGAAGTGTTTCGAGAGGCTGGTTCTCCAGCACATCAGGGACTGCCTTCCTCCCACTCTGGACCCCTACCAGTTTGCATACCAGATCCACTGAGGACGCCATCAACACTGCTCTGCATGTTGTGCTGGGCCACCTGAAACAACAGCGGAGCTATGCAAGGATGTTCTTTGTGGACTACAGCTTGGCATTCAACACAATCATCCCAGACATCCTCGTCGCCAAACTGGACATTCTCGGCCTCCCTGCCCTCACACGCATCTGGATTAAGGACTTTCTGACCAACAGACCCCAGACTGTGTTGCTCGGCCCCTACACGTCCTCCACCTGCATGCTGAGCACCGGTTCCCCTCAAGGATGCGTGCTGAGCCCTCTCCTATACGCCCTCTACACCTACGACTGCAGCCCGGCCCACGGCAACAACAGCATCGTCAAGTTTGCTGACGACGCGACAGTGGTCGGTCTGATCTCGAAAGGTGACGAGACAGCCTACAGAGAGGAGGTAAAGAGACTGACAGCTTGGTGCAAGGACAACAGACTGCAAAAACAAAGGAGATTGTCGTCGACTTCAGGAGGAACAAGACGGTGCCGCCCCCCCTCTGCATCGAAGGCGTGTGTGTGGAGAGGGTCCACACGTTCAAGTTCCTCGGAGTACAGATCTCCGACGACCTTTCTTGGACTCACAACACCACAGCAGTGGTAAAGAAGGTCCACCAGCGTCTGCACTTCCTGAGAGTCCTCAGGAAATTCAACCTGGACAGGAAGCTGCTGCTAGCCTTCTACCACTCGTCCATTGAGAGCCTGTTGACGTACTGTGTCTCCACCTGGTACAGCGGCTGCACTGAGGCGGACAGAGTGAGGCTCCAGAGGACAGTCAAAACAGCGCAAAGGATTATTGGCTGCCCTCTCTCCTCACTGTCGGACATCTAAACCGCCCGGTGCCTCAGAAGGGCTCTCAACATCGTCAAAGACAATACCCACCCAAACTCACACCTGTTCGACCTGTTGCCCTCTAGCAGGCGCTACAGATGCATCAAATCGAGGACCAATAGACTGAGAAACAGTTTCTTTCCGAGAGCCATCTCCATTCTGAACTCTCACACACACACGAGAACACCCCTACCTTGCAGAACAGCATCGTGATGTGTTTTTATATACCCTATTCTGTACTAAATTCCATTGCACTCTCTTATTTATTTATCTAATTTATATATTTGTCTGTATTATTGTTGTATTGCACTGGAGAGGGGAGCCCTCTAATCTCGTTGCACACTTGAGTACAATGACAATAAAGGGATTTCTAATTCTAATTCTAATTCTACTACGCATAGGAATGACTGATTGTAGTCATGGTCTTTACTGTTTTATGATATTATTTTCACATGCTAACGTTATATTACTTAGTTTATAAATGTGTGAACATAGTATTTTCATGACCTACACTCACATTCACATCATACATATTCAGTCTGCACATTACAAACTGATGACAAGCCAGACAGCACTTCATGGACAAATATGACAAAGCACATTCTCCACGTAGGCCATAGAGATGCAAACATACCAAATTGGGCACTGGATTTAGTTTTAAAATCGCTGCATTGGCTCCCCGTGTGTTTCAGGATTGATTTTAAGGTGCTTCAATTAGTTTTTAAATGCCTTAACGGTCTTGGGCCATCCTCGCGGACCCTGAGGTCCTCTGGCACCGGCCTGTTAATTATTCCTAGGGTGAGGACTGGAACACATGGCGAGGCTGCATTCAGCCATTCTGGTCCTCGTCTATGGAATAGCCTGCCGGAGGACATCAGGTCCGCAGAGACCGTTGATATTTTTAAAAGGAGGCTCAAGACCAGACCTGGGCATTGCACGGCCCGCGGGCCACATCCGGCCCGCCGGGTGGCACTGACTGGCCCGTATGACAGACCTGGGCATTGTATGGCCCGGGCCACATACCTTTGGTTGACTCTGACCGCGAGTGTAAGGTTAATTGGAAATTTCAAAATAAACATACTTTTTAATTTCACCTCATTCATGGGCTAAAGCTGCACTGCTTTTATTCTGAAATTGTTTTGTTTTTTTTATTCCCGCACAATGTGCGTCGCACATAATGACGTAATGCGTTTATCAAGACATGCGCGCAATTGAATCACAACAAGACGACGTTCGCCCTCAAAAATGTCCGCTCAGGCTAAAAAAAGAAAGGTAGATGCCGAATGTAGAATTTTCAACAAAAATTGGACAGCGAAGTATTTATTTACTGAAGTTAGAGGTAAAGCTGTGTGTTTAGTTTGCGGGGAGCAGATCGCCGTGTTGAAGGACTACAATTTGAGTCGGCATTACCAGACGAAACATGGAGAGAAATATAAAAACGGCACCAGATAACAATGAACTGGGACACTTTTTCTCAAAATCACAGTTCAGTGACAGTCAATATGTTGTATCTTGCTTAATGTTTGGTGCAAAAAGACAATATTGTGATGTCTTTAAAATGCTCAGAACCTTTACACAACTATCCAACAGTATATGGAACTCAAAATGTGTTTTGAAGTGAATGTGACAGAATATGTTTACTAATATGAGTCACAAATAGTAAAAAATGTTAATATTTTGTCTACCATTGTGTTGAGAAATTTGAATGAATAAATTTTTGGAAGGCAACCTCATTTTTTCAGTTTATTTGGTATTTAGTTTCATTGCTTAACTTTAATATATACTCTTGCCAGCTTGTCAAAACAGTGCTATTTACTGCTTTTTAAAAAAGAAATACAATTAATATTATGCAGAATTGAGTTCAGCCTTTTGGCCCGGCCCTCCACAATATTTTATGTTTCTTATGCGGCCCCATGGAAAAAATAATTGCCCACCCCTGCTCAAGACTCACCTTTTTTGTTTGGCTTTTAAATAATTTATCTTAGTCTTTTAATTCAGGACTGTCATTTTATCTATTATCATTGTCTTTAATTTTTTTTAGCTTCTTTGTCTTTTAGTATCATTTTTCTTATACATTTTAGCTCCGTCGTTTTATATTATTGTCTTTTAATTTTTAGCTTCTTCTATGTCTTTTAGTATCATAATTTTTCTTAAATATTTTAGCTTCGTCTTTTTATATTATTGTCCTTTAATTTTTAGCTTCTTTTTTGTTTAGCATTATCATTTTCTTTTATATATTTTAGCTCCAGTGTTTCCTCAAGGGGGGCCTCCGCGCTGGGAGGTGTGGCTGGCCTTCTCACAGGGGGCTTCATCCCGGAGGCTCCTTAGGCCCGGGGCCCTCTGCACTATGTGTAGGGTCTACCCCGGTCAGTCTGGGCTAGGGGTCTGTGTGTTGGCGCAGCTCCCTGTGGGCGTGAGCCGTCATCCCTCTCAGCGCGGATTACCTACCCTGGGTACATTTTCTCATATGGTTTCTCTGTGCCTTACCCTGTCTTTCTACTAAGATGGTTTATTAAGTTGTGTGAATGCGAGTGTTCTGTGTGTATGCGAGTTCAGGCGTGTATGTTGATGTGTCTTGTGTTTATGTTGAGTGGGTGGAATGGGTTTTAGTTTTTCGTTGTAATTTGGATGTTTTTATTGTACAGCACTTTGAGCTGCATTTTATGTATGAAAAGTGCTCTTATAAATAAAATTTGATTGATTGATTGGAGGGTTCACTGGGACGCCATTGCAAAAACACATTCTGAAAGACATAATTTGATTTTGGAGCACACATACATGCACACTGACAAGATTACAGGGGAATACCAGCAGGAGAGACGGAGAGACTGCCCGCCGGAGAAGGCCAGCCGTGGAATACCAGTCTTGGGGACCAGCTGGGAATCAACCATCCAGACAATGATTAATCTGGAGAGGACCTTCCCTTGGACGTAGACCCGTGTCGGGGGAAGAATGTGAGGCTGGGCTGAGATAACGCACGACTCTTTTCGACTGTGCTTGCCCGAGTACATTTTCTCATGAGATTAAGAAAAAGCCGCTCAGTACTATTTCCTGAACCTCTGCCCCATTCATTTCAAAAGTCCTAGATAATGTAGTCGCCACTCAACTCCACTCGCATCTCACCTGCAATAACCCTTTCAGTCCGGTTTCCGTGCACTTCACAGCACTGAATCAACTCTACTCAAGGTCACCTCTGATCTCCTCATTGCAGCTGACTCCGATTCATTCTCCATTGTCATCCTTCTTAACCTGACTGCGGCCTTTGACACCATCTCACACACCATCCTTCTCAAAAGACTTTCTTCCATCGGCATCACCCACACCGCCCTCAACTGGTTCCATTCATACTTCAAAGACCGCACTCAGTTCATCCAGCTTAAATATTTCTCATCAAAGTCCCTCCCAGTCACCTCAGGTTTGCCCCAAGGCTCGGTCCTTGCCCCCCTATTATGTATCATATACCTCCTTGCCCTTGGCAGCATTTTCCGAAAATTCAATATCGCTTTATATTGCTTCGCGGATGACACCCAGCTCTAGTTCTCCTGCAAACCCAGCATATCACTCCCTCCCACCTCCGTCACCTCCTGTCTATCTGAAATCAATGACTGGTTTTCTAATGATTTCATGAGGCTTAACAGCGACAAAACAGAAGTTATTCTTTTCAGTACAAAATCAATACAATCCAAAGTTGTCAGTTTTCCCATTCCTGTTGGCCCCTCCATTGTTTTCCCCTCCCCTCAGGTCAAGAGTCTGGGTGTCATCCTTGACAGCACTCTATCTTTCCATAAGCATAATAACACAACCCGGTCAGCCTACTTCCATCTGCACAATATCAGTCAACACCGCCCCTCCCTTTTTCCCTCATCCACTTCTATTCTGGTCCAAGTCGAGTCAAGTCAATTTTATGTGTATAGCCCTTAATCACAGACAGTCTCAAAGGGCTTTACATAACCACAATCAACATCCACTGATCTTAACCCCCAGGAGGGCAAGGAAAAACTCAAAATCCCATTGGGGGAAAAGTGAGAAAACTTGAGAAGGGACCACAGATGGGGGGGAAACCCCCTTCCAGGATGACCAGGCTGCTTTGGATGCTAAGTGGGCAACATTTGACACATACAATGATGCTATACAATGTTAGATGAGATAATGTGAGAGTCAATTAAATGAAGTGCTGCAGGAAGATGACTTTAGTGGAGTGGGTCCTCATCCAGGACCGTAATCTCCATGGCAGCATATCCGAGGATGAGCCTTCGATCTTGAAATAGTCAGTTTGGGGTAAATTCAAAACAGCCACTTCCAAGTGAATCACCATCACCTAATTCCCAAGCCGTGGAATTGGGAACAGAAAAAAAAGAACAGAAATAGTAAACAGGCCAACAAGTAGTTCAACGAAGTGCTGAAATATAGGGAAATCAGAAGAGGCGCTGCATGAAGACGACTTTGGGAGAGCAGGTCCCTCCCCGGTTGGTCAGTGCCGTAATCTTCATAGCAGGTCACCATCACCTAATTCCCAAGCAGGGGAAGAGGGGGCAGAAAAGAGGAGAAGCGGCAGTAAACAGGCCAACAAATAATTAAATTAGATGCTAAAGTATATAAATAAATTGATCAAATGTCACGCTGCAGGAAGACGACATCACTGGAACAGGTGCATGCCCAGTTTGTCAATGCCTTAAACTTCCTAGTGGGTCACCGTCACCTAATCCCCCAGCCGGGGAAAAGGGGGCAGAATAGAGAAGAAAAGAGAAAAAGCGGCAGTAAACAGGCCAACAAATAGTTCAACTAAATGCACAAGAGTATAAATGCGTCTTTAATAGTGTTTTGAACATTTCTACTGAGGTGGCGCCTCTAATACCTGAGGGTAGTGCATTCCAAAGCATTGGTGCCCGAATAGAGAACGCTCTAGAACCTGTGGACTTCTTTTTGGCTCGCGGAATCACTAAAAGACCAGCATTTTGTGAGCGAAGGTTTTGGGACGGAACATATGGTACCACGAGGTCAACGAGATAGGAAGGAGCTAAGCCATGCAATATTTTATAGGCAAGTAGCAGAACTTTAAAATCACATCTCAAGTGGACCGGAAGCCAATTCAAATTGGCAAGTATCGGGGTAATATGATCAAACTTTCTCGTTCTAGTCAAGAGTCTAGCTGCTGCATTTTGAACTAACTTTTAATACTAGACATGGGGAGACCCGAGAGCAAAATGTTACAATAGTCGAGGCGAGACGTAACAAACGCATGGATTAAGATTTCTGCATCACAAGTTGATAGAATTGGGCGAATTTTAGCAATGTTACGCAGATGAAAAAATGCAGTTCTAGTAATATTTTTAATGTGCATTTGAAACGACATAGTTGTGTCAAATATAACACCGAGATTTTTTGTTGAATCCTTTTGGGCAATTTATCGATACTCATAGTGGTGTCTTTGAAAAAGGTACCGATGACGCGCTGGTCCAATGATCAGCATCTCGGTTTTATCTGAGTTAAGACGCAAAAAATTGAAAGACATTCATAGTTTAATTTCGGCAAGGCATGCCTCTAATTTATAGCAATCACACGGATTCGTTATATCCAACGGCATGTATAATTGCGTATCATCAGCATAACAATGAAAACTAATGTTATATTTCCGTATAATATCACCAAGCGGTAGCATCTAGTACCAATCCCTGCGGAACTCCGCGTGTGATCTTACAAAGATCAGAAGTCGCATTGCCATGAATTACACACGGTGCGTCCTCTCCGACAGATACGAATTAAACCAAGAAAGCGCTGAACCTGAAATGCCAACACAAGTTTCAAGGCGTTTTAATAATATGTTATGATCAAGTGTCAAAAGCGGCGCCAAGATCGAGTAAGAGTAATACAGTGAACCCTCGGTTATCGCGGTTAATGGGGACCGAGACCACCCGCGAAAACTGAAAATCCGCGAAGTAGCGGCGCACCTTCAAAAATGCTTAAATTATATATATATATATATATATATATATATATATATATATATACGGGTAGAGAGAGAGAGAGTGAAATTCATGTTATAACAAAAAAAAATTATTATTAAAACTTCTTATTTTTTTATTCCCCAGCCATTATTTTTGTATTTATTCAATTACTTATTTTTGTATTTATTTAATTACTTCGACTTTTAACTTCTGGTACGCCGTCCGGTGTGCCCTGTGAATGTTATGATCCTCCAGCAGAGCTGGAGGATTGAGCAGGACTCTCCAAACGCAGACACAAGTAGGATAACAATCCGACGCCAGGTAGTCAGTGTAGGTGGTAGTGAGTGTAATCAGTGAGTGAATGGGAATCCGGTGCGGGGCTGGTGGGCGCGTCTCTCAGCAGCTGACCGCATGGCGCGAGACGATCGCTGGAGGAACGCCCACACAGCTGAAAAAACAAAAACACACGCGGCATGACAGGCACGGATCATGCCAGTGAAATGAAAGGTGGCATTCTTCATTTATTTATTTATTCATTTATTCATTCATAACTGACAGCCTCGCGCTCCGCTCGTGCCCGGGGGGAAGAGGTGCTCCTCTTCGGCTTAACTGTGACGCGAGCATGCCCTCCTCCTCCGGAGCTTCCATTCGGTTAAACTTAGGGGCCGCTTGACACCGCCCGTGCCCGGGGAAGGTGCTCCTCTTCGGCTTAACTGTCACGCGAGCATGCCCTCCTCCTCCGTAGCTTCCATTCGGTAAAACCTGATTGGAAAGGTTCAAATTGATTATTACTAGTCATATATTCATTAAGTTTTTCAAGATTTTTGCAATAAACGGAAGATTTGAAACCGGTCTATAGTTGTTGAGACTCTCTGGGTCGAGGTTTGGTTGCTTAAGTAGCGGTCGCATAATGGCGGTCCTAAAGCTGCTGGTACTATACCCGTGGTAAGTGATAGATTAATAATATTTAAGACAGACGGTCCTAGGGTCATAAACAGTTCTTTAATTAGTTTGCCAGGAAGCGGATCGAGCACACAAGTTGTCGGTTTTGCCCCACTAAGCAATTTTGTTTGGCTTTCAAGAGATACTTTTTTAAATTGAGATAAGGTTATCGGACAGTTATCAGCCCTAATGTCCCTATTAACACCATTTATGACGGAATTCAACGGAATTGTAAGAACAGTGTCTTTAATCTCATCACGAATACACTCAATCTTCTGAGTAAAGAATTGCATGAAATCGTGAGCTGAATAGGAAGAGCTATCCGAGGTTGGTTGCTGTTGCGTTAGCATTGCTACAGTAGCAAATAAATATTTAGGGTTGTTTTTATGTAAAACAATTAATCTAGAGTAATAATTAGTTTTGGCTAGATTGAGCGCTTCCTTGTATAAACTAGCACACCATGCCTGACGGAAGACCTCCAGTTTGGTCGCACGCCATTTGCGCTCAAGCTTCCTACAAGAATCGTTTCAGTATGCGTGTTTCCTCATTAAACCACGGAGTCAGCCTCTTTGGACAAGTTTTAGTTTTTAAAGGTGCGACGGAGTCAGGCGCATTTAACAGAGCGACATTAAAGTTGTTTGTAAGATCATCAATCGTACCAATATAATTAGGAAACGAATCGGTTACTAAAGGGAGTAGCTCAGAGAGCGCAGCGGTGGTTAAGGAGCTAATGTTGCGGCTGCTATAGCTTTGATCATGGTCAGAACGATGGCAATGCGCCAAGACTTCAAATTTGATTAAGTAATGGTCAGCTATAGCACTAGTATATGGTAATACAATTATTTTTGAGGATGCTAAGCCCCGGGTTAATACCAAATCTAACGTGTTACCATTTATATGCGTTGCTTCATCTATTATTTGCATGAAACCAAACATATCAATTATTGTCCGAAACGCCACGGTAAGTGGTTCCGACGGGAGATTCATATGAATGTTGAAGTCGCCCATGATATATTATCCGCATGAGTTACCAAATCAGCCACAAATTCAGAAAATTCATCTAAAAAGCCTGAGTAAGAGCCAGGGGGACGGTAAAAAACGGCAAGATAAAACGGCAGTGCGGCCGTGGATCGCATAATGAGAACTTCAAATGTTTTGAAGGAATTGCTAGGACGAGGACTAAGTTTTAGATTAAATTCGGAAATGAGGGCTACACCCCCATCTTTCTCATCATTGCCTCTCGCAGGCAAGGGGCCAGAGACAATTACTCGACTCAGACTCATCTTTCTGGCGAGATCACAAGTCCTTGCTATGTTTTTTCTTTGTGATCTCTGATTGCTTCATCCTAGTTGTTGGAGCAGTTTTCTTTTGAGTAATGCAGTATGGCAACACCACCACTAGGGCAATTGATGACGTCAGCACTGGTTGCGTTCATCCATAAATAACAAATGCAGGACAGGTGGGGGAACGCTGGTCGGATACCGTTTTTCAACCGCACTTACTCAAGACGCATTATTTATGTACAAACTGGAAGATAGAAGATAGTATATTGTATTGATTACCGCATATGCACGGATGTTTTTGATTTGAAGTTTGGAAGACCGTAGCCATTGATTTATTTATTTGATTTACTTGACTTCACGGCATGACATCTGGACTGAAATGACTACGATTAAGACTAACCCTTGACTGTTTGACGTGACATACATAACTACACATCAACATTAAGACCAGTGAAGCCGAGCGAACGTCATCGCAACTTCAACCCATGGTGAGTGAGTGCGCGTTAAAACTTTCTTTAGCCAGCGTATCATTGAAACGGCAGTAACACTAGTGTCATTGGAGCCGACGTGTATCACTATATCTGAATAGCTAGCGTTGTTTGCACTGCGCTGGTGTCTAGGTCTCTTGCGTGCTAGCTCCATAAGATTAGCTTCAATGTCGGGTGCTCTGGCCCCAGCAATACACATTCTGTGGTTGGATTTTCAAGCTTAATGTATCGAGTAATGGAGTCACCTTTCACTAAAGTGCGGGAGCCAGGAGACCGAGGTGGAATGGAACTGCTCTGTGTCTTAACAGGCTCAACGCGATTAGCAAGCCGTTTACGGCCAATGCTAACCGGTGCTGTCCGCCACATTTACGCTTACCACATTACTCTGCTCTAGCTGGCGGACACGTCCCTCCAGCAGGGAGAGTCTTTCCATGAGAATGGTGCAAGTGTTGCATGTGGTGGTGCACGAAACCATAGTTGCGTTTACTCGCCTGGTGGATGAAAGCAGACGAACAGATGTCGCGCCGAAAGTGACGACACCCTCCACGACCGGGATTCCCACGTTGTCGTCGTGTGGAGGCTTGAGCGGCTCCCTGGAGTGCAGCCAGCATTCTGGGGGCCTGACTAAGAGGAATCCCACCCTGGTGGTCGAACCAAGCGTTAAAAACTTGCTCTCGACTACACACCTCAAAAATGGAAATGGAAGCTCAAAGAAGGAATATTCATACTGGATCGGCCGTCGCCCAGGATAACCAGGTCCGCGTTGGTGCAGTAGAGAGTCCTGCAACTTCGAAAAATACGCTAGACTCAGTTAATGATGACCTAAATGACAATGTAGTGACAGTAGGAGGAGGACTGAGGATAATCTCATTGAATGTGGAGGGTATATCGATGGCTAAGTGTGAGTTGATGGCGCAGATGCTGAGGGAGAAAGATGTACAAGTGTTGGCACTGCAGGAAACTCATCTGACTAAAGAATCGCCCCCATCGAGATACAGTATATCCAGCTTCATACCCATCACGAGAATAGATCATCAACAGTACGGAACCATGATATATGTACATGAAGACATCCCTGCCATAGACAGAGGATCCTCTATGGACGAACACAATATACACAGGTCAGAGATTGAGGTGCTGGGTACAACAGTGGTCAACATATACAAGCCTCCAAATACAAGCTGGCCAATTAGTGTCCTCCCACAATACCAACATCAATCTATAATATTAGGAGACTTCAATAGCCACCATACATCGTGGGGATACACAGAGCCCGACCCAGCTGGAATCCAGCTCAGCAACTGGGCAGAAATAAATAATCTCCACCTCCTTTACCATCCAAATGAACCAGGCACCTTCCACTCAGCACGATGGCAGAGGGAATACACACCTGACCTGACCTTCGTTACGAGGGACACAGATGGCATATCAATGCCAGCACATCGAAGAGTGCTGGGTAACTTCCCAAGGTCCCAGCACCGACCAATATTGATAAAAACAGGAATCAACATACCAGTCACACAATCTCTACCCCTGCCAAGATGGAACTTGTTGGAATTTATCTTTATATCAATGTTAGAATTTAACTTTAACCCAATGTAAACTCAAATAAGTAATCTGACTCCAATTTGCGACCTTACCCAACTCTCACTCATCCAACAATATGCGTGCTCGTTCTGCAATAGAAAGGTATCAGGAAGCCGGCATTTTCACGCACAAAGTGGATTTATTCCCAATACAGATTTTCTACATGGCACCTGGATCTCGGGTCCCTCTCAATACAACTCTACACCTCTCTTGCCACCAGCGAATGTGTTCTACCCCCGAGTTGCCCAGTACTGATTCATACTATACAACATGCAAAAATGGCACAGACAAAGGCATCCTGGCATGATTCTATTGGCTATGTTTATTGCAGTTAACTTTAGCTCGCTCTCATTGGTCTTTCTCCTCCCGCCGAATCCCGTGGCTCCTCCTGCGTGCGATCCCCCGATGGCCGCTCCTTCCCGGAGTCATCTTGTCTCGCTCAGCACCTTCTGCTTCTAAAACATTCCATTCTTGCACAACCCCCGCAACCAGTTTCGCTTCACCAGTCACACTCTCAGCATTTTACAATATCACATTTTCATACATTGGATGCACCAACATCTAATGAACTATGTTAAGCTCAAACTCTTATATTCCTTTAATAGTCAAATGTATGAAATCCTTTAAGTGTAACTGAAGTTTAGACCATGCTAATGACCAAACCCTCAGGATTGGAATGCAGGAAGATTGGATCACAGCTGCACCACAGGAGGTGTGAACGAGACCCCTCTGAAACAATGGACTTCCATGCCTGGATCACAAAAGTGGCTCCTAGCAGTCTACTCTTTGTTCAGTTTTTAAATTGACTGCCATTTACATTATCCTTTAAACTTTAGAAAGGCAAACTGGCAGGGTTTCGCAGAGCAAGTTGATAAGACATGCAAGCGAATCCCAGCAAAACAGGAGAATATAATTAGGTTCAATAAACTCATTCAGAGCAGTGCAAAAAAGCACATACCCCGGGGAGTCCGTAAAAGATATATACCATGCTGGACACCAGAATGTGAGGAAATATTAAAATCCTATGAGGAAACCCAGAATCCAGATACTGGAGAGAAATTGCTGGAGAGACTGCAGGAGGAGAGACAGAGAAGATGGATGGAAACGGTAGAGAGCATGGATTTCACAAGATCCAGTAGACATGCATGGAAACTGATTAAAAAACTGGACTGGGGTGGAAAAAAGAGCAAACAGTCTAACGTAGTGAGCCCTGATAGTGTTGCAATTAATATAAGAGGAAGAGGAGCTCACACCCCTGACTACAAGTTCGAAACCACCATAAAGAAAAAGTACCAGCAGCTAATCAGAGACATGCCAGAAGAAGACGGGTTCTCCCACCCAGTGAGCGAAGAGGAGGTGAAAGCAGCACTCAGAGCAACGAAGTCAGGCAAGGCAGCAGGAGTTGATGGGATCTACCCAGATATGTTGAAACACCTGGGTCCAGCTGCGATTAAATGGATGGCATCTGCTATCACTGATGCAATAAACATGGGTAGATACTGCCATCTCTGGAAAAGAGCTAGGGTCATAGCCATCTTAAAACCGGGGAAATCACCAGAAGACCCAAATAACTACAGACCAATATCCCTGCTATGCAGTATGTATAAGATAATGGAGAGGATAATCCTAACCAGAATAACACCAACCCTGGAGCTGAATATTCCTTGCCAGCAGGCAGGATTTAGAAAGCACAGAAGCACCACAGAACAGGTACTGGCTCTAACAACATTCATAGAGGCAGGATACCAAAGAAAACTAAAAAGTGGTGCCTCTATTTTAAAGGAGTGGAAGAGTTTAAACCTGGCTAGTTTTATTCGATGTCCTGCATCTTGTGTCACTGTTATTCTGTGGAATGCTGTGTGGGTGGCTGGTGAAGCTGGAAAAAGAAAGTGAAAGAATGTGAGGTTTGGGAGGTTTTAGGTCGGTGCCTGGCGCAGACAGATACCTCGAGGGGGAAGGGATGCACAAGAAACTGGACCCTCCAGCCACAAGCAGGAGGGGCCACCACTTGAAGAAAGACCAAGAGAAGCAAGCTAAAGTTAACTGCAGCATACACATAGCCAATAGAATCATGCCAGGATGCCTTTGTCTCTGTGTCATTTGCATATTGTGTCTATAAATTAATGCTGAACAGCGAAGACAAAGAGAGCTGTATTGAGAGGGACCCAAACTCAAGTTGTAGATTTGTGTGTTAGGAATAAATCCACTCGTGTGTGAAAATGCCGGCTTCCTGAAACCTTTCTATTGCAGAACGAGCGCGCATATTGTTGGATGAGTGAGAGTTGGGTAAAGTCACAAATTGGAGTCAGATTATTAATTTGAGTTTACATTGGTTTAAAATTAAATTCTAACATTGATTTAAAGATAAATTCCAACAATTTATGGTGACGCCGACGCGATGCATGAGAGGTAAAAGAAGTTTGGAACTTCGAGAAAGACCACATGAGACTGGGTCTCGCATGTCCACACCAGGTGACGACCTGATAGGAGCCGCACATCCGACCGTCTTTCCTCTTTGGGCCCACAGTGACATAAGGTAAGCAGATCCTTTTCAAATTCTGCACATTGGCAACGCTAAATTATAAGAGGAAGGAGGAGCGGAACGGCATAATAAAAAGAAAAAATAAATTAAAAAAAAAAAAAAAAAAAGTGTAACAGTGTGGACGTTAGGAGGATATAAAATCTGGGATTTACCTACTAGAATAGTTTGGAACTATTCGTGGTTAAGATACGGTATAAAATCTGGGATTTACGTATCAGGACACGGTTTAAAATCTGGGATTTACGTGTCTGTGTGGAAGCGGTGTGAATGTGAAGCCTAAATTTGTTCTGCGTATGAAGTGCTTGGGACACGCACGAGTGGATTTGGAGATGGAAAATGGGAGGAAATGTGAGGGTTTTCTTGTGTCTGGCGCTTCAGACGAGCGGGCGGAAGTCTGGTCGGAGATTAATGGTCATTATGCTCAGCTGGAATCACAGTTGATTAGTGGAATGGAAAGTAAGAAAATTAAGAAGGTGAAAGAACGGAGTCAGAAGTTGTTTCTGAAATTAAAAAAGGATGATTTGTTTTGCGGTGGTCCCGGAACGTGGGACATGTCGAAGTTAGCGAGGCAGTTACAGAAAAAGGAAACCAGAATGTTGGCAAATATTCGAGATATGAAGGAGGATCAGAGCCATGCTGGATGGCGACAGCGTATTAAACTTGAGAAGGAAGTGAAGGAATTGGACAAAGATAGACGAGGCATTCACCAATTGGCAATTATTGCCACTGCGCTGGGGGCAATAAAAGAGGAAGAGAGTGTGAATGAAGTGAAAAAGAAGGATGAAGTGATTGGAAAAGTGGAAGAAAAGACGGAAGGTCGGAGAGGCATTTATCCACAGTTGCCTGACTCGCGACAGTATGTGTATGAGCCGCCGCCGTATCCGATGGCGCAAATAATGGCCCCCGTAGTCACTTTGGGCGGCAGGATGGTTTTGGATGTAGAAGATCACGATTCACGGATGACGCCAGCGACCATACAGTTGATTGAACAGGCTGTGAATAATGAAAGGAAGAGAGTGCGCGGAGAGCAGCAGGGGAATGTGGAGTCGCCCGTGCTGACGTCAGGGGCAGCGCTCGCAGGAGGTGGGGGCACCCCGAGTGCCGGGAGTGAGAGAAATTCGAAACCACTGATGAAGGAGGCGTCGCGAAAGTTGTTGGAAGGACACAGGGTGCAAAGTGAGGAAAGAGAGATGTTAGAGGGAGTGATGACGGGGACACGGAAACATGGGCAGGCAATGCCCAGTGACGCAGATCCCCGCGAGGAGGAAGTGGAAAGTGATGAGGAAGCCGAGGTAGTGTTACGTGAACAGCGGCAGATGCTCAGAGCGTTGAGTGAAGGAGAGAGGCTGGGCGATAAAGAGGAGAGCATGTCCAGGGCTGAGCGAGGCTATAATACACGCAGTAAAGATAAGATGATGGCACAGCAGGAGCAGCCTCAAACAATGGCACCCCTAGTGGTGACTCACGCTGGCCGTCACTATGAGCCTCTGGTGCTTCGGGATGTGGCTGCATTGGTGGAAAAATTGCCTCCGCTGCATAAAGGGGCACGAGCCTGGATTACTAAATTCTTAGCCGCCATGTCAGGACAGGGAGTAGCATTGGGAGATTTTAGACAAGCCATTTTGGGATCGTGTTCCCTGATTCAATTACAGAATATTGAGGGGGCAGCTGGCACCCGCCAGCTGGGGAGAGAAACCCCCTTGGCTGAGACTTCTGAGGCGTTGTTTCGGGAGCTGAGGGCGGCCTTTCCCTCCCCAGTGGATGTGGCGCCAACAATTTTTAATTACGGAAAAGATGTGACTCCCGAGCAACATTATGCTCAGGCATTGGAGCTGTGGATTGAGACCACAGGTAAACACCCAGGCAACTATCCTGAAGCTGAAATGATGTTCAGGACGGCGATGCTGAACGGCCTCCCAAATGAGGTGCAGGCGATTTTGAGAATTGATCCGGACATTTTGGTTTGTCCGGAACCGAGATTTAAGAGGCATTTGATACACCATTGCCGCATCTACATGGAAAAAGCAAATAAAGATCAAAAGGAATCTGACGCTCTGGCGACTAGTTTGGTTAAACTACAGTTGGCAAAGTTGCATGGTGAGGCAAAACAAGAAAAGGTGAAACAAAAACAGATGTATCAAACTCCAGTGGGGGCTGAACGGCGCCAAGGTCAAGGGTTCCGTGGTAGATACAGAGGGCGTGGTCGTGGCGCCCCCCCAGGCCGGGGGCGGAATGGGTTCGCTCCAGGGACTTGCTTCAACTGCGGGTCCCTTGACCACTGGGCACGTGATTGTCATGGCAACCCACCACCAGGGGTGAAGCAGCAGAACCAGCAAGCAGGGCCACCACACCAAGGGGTACCGCAGCAGCCCCGCCCGTGGCCACAGCCGAATCCAAGGGGTCAGTATTTCCAAGCTGACCAGTGGTACGGCCCAGACGAATAGGGGGGCCTGGGAAGCTCGGGAAGCACTGGCCAGGCAGAGCCAATGCTTCAGTTGACAGTGGCGGACACTCCAGTCCAGATGTTGGTGGACACTGGAGCAACACATTCATCAATCAACATGCCACTGCCAAGTACAGCGTTGTCGAGGCGAGTTACAACGTTAGTCGGCTTCTCGGGACGTCCTCAGACTCTGCCCTTTACTCGGCCACTGAAAACGGAAATTACAAACACTGGACAGAGACTATATCATTCATATGTTCATGCAATGGACACACCCATCAATTTAATGGGCAGAGACATGTTGTCAGCATTGAGAGCCCAGATATTGTGCGGCGAGAAGGGACTTACAGTGACATTTCCTGACGGACAGGTACTGGAATGCTTCCAGCCTGTGACACCTAGGGGTCAGTGGTTGATGGCACCACTCCCCACAGTACCTGAAACGGCACGGATCTACTGGGCTAGATTGAATCCTGAGACTCCACTTGGGGGAGGTGTCTACTCCACATACCTCTTGTGGAAACCGTGGATCCAGACATTGGCACCGTACCACCCCCCACTGGATCCATTGCACTGCACTCTATATTATGATAGAGAATCAGATGACATATATAGAGATGCGTTCGAAGAAATTGAGGGGGATGGTTGGATATTGCGCGCACCATGCATCTTTGTGGGCCCCGAGGGGGTGGCAGCATATGTGCAGTTGTCGCCGGAGCAAGAGCAATGGTATCGAATGAGTGAGGAAGGTTTGCCTCACGTGTCACTAGCTGTGTCGCCAGGCCATGATCCCCGCCAATTGGGGCCCATGGTGAAACGATTAACACAACAACATGACTGGATGATGTCTGAAATTCTAGATGTGTGGCACTCAGCTGCAACCAAAAGTTACAGGATAATGGCAAAAATGGTAGATAAGTCAGACCTTGAATTGGTATTCTTGGACCGCCATCATGGGCGGGAACAGACGGACCATGAGTCCGCACAGGCAATGTTGGATCAAATGCCACAGACCGTGTGGTCACAGGGTCCATTTGATGTTGGTTTTTGTCGGACGGTTCAGCCAATCCAATTGGAAGTTGACTGCTCCATTCCGGTTCGCCGTCCTCAATATCGATGGCCGAAGGAAGCAGACAAAGGAATGGAGGACACAGCGGCAGGATTGTGGGATGCGGGGGTGTTGGAAACGTCGGCGTCCTCTTGGAACACACCTCTGAGGCCGGTCCAGAAGGCTGATGGGGTGACATGGAGGATGGCCCACGATTTGCGGCCAGTGAATGACATCACTATAACTCCAGTTTTGCCAGTTCCTGACCCCCATCGCATCCTGTCCTCCCTGGACCCGCAGAAACAGTGGTATACGGTAATTGATTTGGCGAATGCATATTTCTGTTTACCGCTGGCTGAATCAATACGACACGTGTTTGCATTTTCTTACAAAGGGGTGAAATTGCAGTACAAAAGACTCCCTCAGGGCTTTAAGAATTCGCCAGGAATTTTTAATCAGGTCTTGAAGGACTTGTTATTTTCATGTGCGCTACCCCAAGGCTCAGTGCTCCTGCAGTATGTGGACGATCTCCTCATTGCGGCCGAAACATCCGACCAGTGTGTGGAAGCCACACGAGCAGTGCTGTTGAAGCTTGCTGACCTGGGCTTCAAAGTGTCAAGGAAAAAGTTACAGTGCTGTCGTAAGTCTGTGATTTTTCTGGGGCGTGTCATCACCCCAGCCGGCTTGGCTATGTCCCCAAATCACCGCAGCTCCATCCTGCAACACCCACGTCCACACACAGTGCAGGACATGTTGTCTTTCTTGGGATTGTGTGGCTACAGCCGAGCATACATCCCATGTTATGTGGATAAAACAGCAGGCTTGCGGGCCCTGGTCAAACAACAAGGGGTCCGAAATTTGAAGGCCACATTGCAGTGGACCCCTGAGGATGATGCATTGTTTGTGCAATTAATTCAGGAATTAGCATCAGCAGCAGCTTTGGCCACTCCAGATTACACTAAGGTGTTTTATTTAGACCTTGCGAGCAGTGAGAAAACAGTGAATGCGGCATTGTACCAAAGACATGGAACAGACAGGGCAGTTTTATTGTATTGTAGTGTGCCATTAGACGGAATTGAACAGAAACAAGCAGACTGTGTTAGGTACGCAGCAGGCCTGGCAAAGGTCCTACAGAAAACAGCTCATGTGGTCATGGGGTATCCCGTCCAGGTGTTGACAGATCATGGGGTGTCAGCTTTTGTAGCATCGGTGGCATTTACATTGACACCCCTGCGACAAACACGGATGATGAAAACATTGATGGCACCAAACGTTACTTATGTGCATGATGGTGTGAACATGGCTAATCACCTCCTGGAAGGGGCACATGAGTGCGCTCTGAAAGTACAGAAAGATCAGAAGGTCCGTGAGGACTTGTATGCGGAACCATTGGAAGGTGGACGGGTTATGTTCACCGATGGGTGTTGTTGGCGTGCCAAGGATGGGACACTCCACGCGGCCGCGGCAGTGGTGGAGTGGAAAGGTTCTTTCTTCCTCCCAGTGACAGCTCAGAAGTTGACAATAAAACCCTCCGCCCAGGCGGCAGAGGTGTTGGCGCTGGTGTTGGCCTTGGAACAGTGTCCAGGACAGCAATTAACTGTATATACTGATTCGGCATATGCAGCGTCAGCTGCCCTGATTGACCTAAAGGGGTGGTTGCACAATGGCTGGCTAACAGCGAAAGGCAAAGAAATTGCTCATAGAACTTTGATGGAGCGATTGTATGAAGCAATTAAGGGTCCACACGAATTGGCGATTGTAAAGGTCCCGGGACACTCAAAGGCCAACACCATGGTGGCGAAAGGTAATGAGAGGGCGGATGCTCTCGCGAAAGAGGTGGCTGGATACACCCCTCAGGGCGGGATGATGTTAACAACCCCAGCTGTGGTCTGGGATGGGGAACCCCCGGATCTTCCAGTGGCACCCGAAGTGGCACTGGAGGATATTATGGATGCACAAGGTAAGTCGTCGCCGGAACAAAAATAAATGTGGATCGCATCTAAGGCGGTCAGGCGGGTGGGTCCCAGGGGCCAGCCGGTCCTCCCTGAAGGGCAACTCATGACCTCAGTGTTGGCTGAGGCCCATACAGTGGCACATGTGGGGCCTCAGGCAATGCTTCCAAAACTTCGTCAGTGGTGGCATCCAAGGTTACAGGAGGTGGTCTGGCAGTTTGTGGCGGCTTGTGAACTATGTCAAACATTTAATGCACGACCGACATTAAAACCCAAGCCAGGGGCGTTCTCCCCTGTGGCCTGGCCTGGAGCAGAAATTGTAATTGATTTCACGGACATGATTGACAGGGTGAACGGGAAGCGGTTCCTTCTGGTCATTGTGGATTCTTATTCACGCTGGCCGGAGGCGTATCCGTGTGCAAAGGAAGATACCACGTCAGTCCTTAAAGCTTTGGTAAATCATTATATTCCGACACATGGTTTCCCTGCTTTAATCAGATCTGATAATGGGACACATTTTAACAACAAAGCGCTGGCTAAAGTGGAGGCGCTGTTGGGGCTGAAGCATCGCTTTGGGTGTGTCTACCACCCCCAGAGCCAAGGCAAAGTTGAAAGGTTTAACAGGAATTTGAAAGAAAAATTGGCTAAGATCATGGCTCAAACAAAAATGACGTGGTTGCAAGCTTTGCCCCTAGCCCTGTTGGTCGTCCGCCAAACTGTTCACAAAATAACAGGTTTTGCGCCATTCGAACTATTAACTGGTCGCTTAATGCCAGGGCCTGCCTCCAGATACGAATCCTGGAAATTCGGTTATGCGATGACTGGGCATTGGTAACCCAAGACAGGGATTTTGGTACAATCAAGAGAACATTATCGCTGGACATAGCGTTGCTCTCAAATTACTTTAAAAGATGGTACCTAAGAATGAACAGAACCAAGACAGTGGTAACAACATTCCATCTAACCAACCAGCAAGCTAATTACAAGCTAAGGGTGGAAATAGAGGGGGGAAACCTGCCGGTGGATTGTGAACCAAAATATCTAGGGGTAACTCTAGACAGAACTCTCACCTACAGGAAACACCTAGAAAATACAGCCCAGAAGCTGAAATCAAGAGTGGCACTAATCCGTAAACTTACGGGAACAGGTTGGGGTGCCAACCAAAACGTTCTACGGACGTCAGTCATGGCACTGTGCTACAGCGTGGCTGAATATTGCAGCCCCGTATGGGGCCGGTGTGCACATACATCCAAAGTTGATGTCCAGCTGAATGAAGCAATGAGACTAATATCGGGCGCCATATGTTCTACTCCTATAAACTGGCTTCCAACAATGTGCAACATTGAACCTCCAGCAGTTAGAAGAGAGCAGGCAACACAGATCATGCAAAAAAATATATTGGCACTCCCGGAGGAGGCTCCCCTGTGTCGGGCCCTAGCACACAACCCAGGAGGGCACCGCCTGAGATCCAGAAGACCCTTCAGCCAAGAACGGGAATCAGAGCACACGTCAGCAGATAGGTGGCGCGACCTATGGAGAGGAAATGTACCTGTTGGAGGCGAGAGAATTGGAGACCCCACTGAGAAGCTCCCAGGCTACAATGGAACCAGCAGGAGAGAGTGGACATCCTACAACAGGATCCTTTGCAAACAAGGACGTACAGCCCAAAATTTGCAAAGATGGGGGGCAGTGGCTACGCAAGCATGCCCCTGGTGTAACCATGAGTGTCAAAATATGGACCATCTGATTATAGACTGCCCTTATACATCGATAGAGGGAGGGTATGATACGGTATTCCAGTGTGGAGATGAATTCAAGGCATGGCTTTCAGGGATGAGACAGGAGGTGTGAAAACCACACGAAACTACTACTAGTGACGTCACGGGTTGCGTCTCCTCAGAGTTCGTTCGTGCCTCAGCTTGGTTGATACATTACCAACACATACCTGTCAGGGCACAATAGTGATATTCAGAAAACGTTCTCGGTGCACAGCCTCTCTTGCGTCATCGCTAACTGACTGTTCTTCCACGGTCGTTCACCATCTCCATATGAGACTGTCAAGTTTGGTGAGTTTTCGTGTATGTTTAGGGGGTCAAAAATGCGATCGAACGATCGGAAAATAGAAAAAAAATAATAACTAGCGCTGCGAGCTGCGATAAAGGGCCCTCGCAGCCCTGGCAACGTTGGGGTACCGGCACGTTGGAAATGTGAAATATTTACGAGAAAAAACGTGAGGAATCCTCACAAGGAATTTTTGTGGAGTTAAAGTTCAAGCAGTTTTTGTTGTCAAAGCCTCGTCCATGTTTGAAGTAAGTCCAAAATGGCTGACTTCCTGTCAATTTAGAAAGTGGCTCCTAGACACTTCTTATTCTGTCTTGGCTTTATACATGCATCATCAAATTTTCAAAAAGTTTGAAGAAACACAGATCCGGGGCTGTTTTTTTTTTCAAATGTTCAAGGGGGCGATAGCGAGCCATTTAAAAAAAATTAAACAACAAACTAATAAAATATTGATGAATTTGCCAGGCCTGATTTTTCATTTAAATTTCGAACCTCAAAATAAGCAAACTTGTTAACCTACTCTGAGAAAAATATCAACAAAAATAACTTGTATTTGCTTTAACCAGTAAGTGGCACTACCACTACGATGAAAAATAAGTTGGTAGATGTCTTCAGGGTTGGACTATCCTTAAATTTGAAAATATTATAGAAGTTAGGATCATCTGATTCATGTTACGGTATCTTTTGTTGCCACAGAGATTAATAAATTTCTGCAGCACCGTAATGGCTACGCCCTTTGCTGAAAAGTCACAAAATTCAGCATAGACTAAGATCAACGTCTTGAGGCTGTTCTGACAAATGTTCATTCGGCTTCCTGAAAAGGGATCCGTGCAGCATATTAAAATGTAAAAAAAAAATATTGTTTTGAAACCATGAGGTGGACCTGTGTGTATAACAGTATAATAATATATAGATGTCTTCAGGTCGGGACGTTTTATGTACAGGGTAAGTTTGGGATTTTTTTAGAGCATGAGCAGGGGAGTTTTTAAGCATTTAGTCCATTGTGGTGAACCGCCCCCATTTAAGTAAATTCAAAATGGCCGACTTCCTGTAAAACCTAGCGCATGGCTCCAAGAGACTTTTTTGTAGGTCTTGGCCTTATACATACTCCATCGAATTTACAAAAAGTAGGTGAATCACTCAACCAGGGCTGATGTTTTTGAATATTTCTAGAGGGCCATGGCAAGCCATTTTAAAAAAGCTGCACATTCCATTCCGCAGGATTGCTATGGACATTGTGGGTCCTTTGACAAAAAGCAGTGGTGTAGTGTGTGACAACGCCACACGTTTCCCAGAGGCATTTCCATTGCGCACAATCACTGCTCCGGCAGTACTTTGTGCCTTGGTGCAACTCCTTTCCAGAGTTGGCATACCAGATGAGATTCTAACAGACCAGGGAACCAATTTCACTTCAAGGTTAATGCAACTGTTCAACAAACAACTGGGCATCTCCGCCATCAAAACCACTCCATACCACCCATAGACTGATGGACTAGTGGAAAGGTTCAATCAGACCTTAAAGAAGATGCTCCAGAAATTTGTGGATGATACTGGAAAAGACTGGGACCGGTGGCTGCCCTTTTTGCTGTTTGCCTATCGCGAAGTTCCTCAGGCGTCAACAGGTTTCTCTCCCTTTGAACTCTTGCATGCTTGGGAGGTTCAGGGGCCATTGGACTTGCTCCGAAAGGCCTAGGAGGCACCTTCCACCACGTGAAGTGATCGGGGGGAGGTGAAATTTGTGCTGGAAATGAGGGAGAGACTGGCCAGGTACCAGTAGGAGGCAGAGGTCAACCTGCGGGAGGCCCAGAAAAGCCAGAAGACCTGGTATGACCAGCAAGCTCGCCACCGGGAGTTTAAACCCGGCCAAAAAGTATTGCGGCTTCTCCCCACATGCAACAACAAGCTTTTAGTAAAGTGGCAGGGGCCATATGAGGTCACCCGGAAGATGGGTCCAGTGACCTATGAGATTTTCCATCCGGAGAAGAAAAAAAATAAACAAACTTATCATGTGAACCTCCTCAAAGAGTGGAAGGAGCGTTCAAACCAGGCTCCAAAGGAGGTCATACTCGCGCGGAAGGTGGAGGAGGACGACGACGACGACAAGGACGAGGACGACGACAATGATGATGATGATGATGATGATGACGAGGCAGAGCTGGAGTCCTCGACGACGACAGATGCGCCTGCACTGGCACGTCGGAAACCCAAGCAAGTCACAGAGATGTGCTTAATTTTCAAGACGGTGCCTTCTCTTTTTTCCGCCAGCCCAGGGAAGACGACGGTGGTAGAACACGTCATTCGTCTCAAAGAAGGATTACCAATTCGTCAGCGCCCCTACCGAGTTCCGCAACACTTGGTGGAGAGACTAACCAAGGAGCTCCAGGAAATGCTGAAGCTTGGAGTCATTGAGCCTTCCAAGTCGGAGTGGTGCAGTCCGGTGGTTATCATCTCCAAGAAAGATGTGTGCTGATTTAGAAAGAGAGTGAAAGACGTTTAAGAGAAGAAGCAGAAAGTACTTAATATGGAGATAAAGAAAGACGAAGAAACAGGAGCGAGAAAAAAAGGAGGAAATGCACCAGCCGAGGATCAAAGAGACAGTGACAGTGAAAAAGGAAGTCAGGGTGAGAGAGCTGAGGAGGAGGGCCAGCGAGAAAAGGAGCCGGGATTGCCTCAACAAGTGGACAACAGCGCCCTGGGAAGCCTGCCACAAGAGATGAATGCAAAGCGGCCTGCCAAACAATCACACCAATCCAAGATAATATGCGTAAATGGGCTGCGGGCCTCGCGACCACCCCGTCAGCACCGATCTTCTACCAAGGACGTGGAAGAGGAAGAGGACACCTGCCAACAAAAGACGACGTCTGCTACAACTGTAGGAAACATGGCCACTTTGCTCGAAACTGCCGTCAACCACCCAGGAAAACCGATTACAATTTACACAGACAGAATCAAGTTTGATAAGAAATTTGTGATTTGTCAGGACCAGTCGTGAAAGCAACGGAGGATCACGTGACGTAAAAAACAAACAAAAAAAGCAAGTGGAGAAGCAGTTCTACATCAACGTGCGTTTTACTTATTAGGCCGTGATACACTGACACAATTGGACCTTAATATCAGAGTCAATAAGCAAGGGCGAATTCAAACAAACGTCAAAACTTTAAAAGGGCACATTATTATCGGTTGCTACATTTGGAAGAACAAAATAGGACGTCAATAAATTATTAGAAGTAGCTCACAATAGAGTCTGTTTGGGCGATGACGTGCAACACATGGTTAGTCTGCAAGGGACTATCAGATACAATGTATCAAAAGTAAGTGACTTACTGAGGCCTCATTTCGATTAAAAAAGGGCGCATTGTCAGTGATAAGCAAAAAGAAAAAACTGTGCCAAAGCCTTAAAAGAAATAAAAGAGAAGTAAATGATGTCTTTGAAAGAAGTGTGCAATTATTGTCGGGCATGGATTGCAAATTACTCAGAATACTCAAGAATACAAGATGGCGGCGCGCATAGACGCAGCGGCTAACGGCTCTCCCTCCCGCACTAACTATTCTCTTATTTATCAAATTTATATATTTGTCTGAATTATTGTTGTATTGCACTGGAGAGGGGAACTCTCTAATCTCGTTGCACACTTGAGTACAATGACAAAGGGATTTCTGATTTCTGAAATTACCATTGCTGGACATCATTTATGACAAGCCAATGACAAAAAATAGTTTGAACACTTGCGGCTGACAAAGCTTTTGAACTTGTCACGCATGAAATCATTGATTACAATGTATTAGCATTACCAACTTGATATTTAATTGATAAATTGAGTCATGGGAACTCCCATGTCTCAACAGGGGGGGGATGATGATTGATATCCATAGTATGATGATTGATATGATTGATATCCATAGTATGATGATTGATAGCCAGAGTACAGGACATTTGCTGTACCACAAGTTCTACAAATTAAAAAAAAAATTAAAATAAAAAAATTGTAGGTCATGTCTAGTGTGTAGTAAACATAATGTTCAAGGGAAGATGAGACCAAAAAGAAGATTGTATTGACAAAGCATCTTAACGCACTACCAAATTACTATGAGCCATTTGAGCAAACAGTGACTGCAAAAAATGACTTCATTAGCCTGGGTTACTGAAGGAACCAGGGCAAAGTGAATCCATTTGTATATTAATCACAACAATTGGATCCCGTGGCGAGAGCCACGTCAGAGTGTGATCAAGCAGTCCTGACCGCTGCTTTAAGGAATCCAAAAATGACATCCTTGTCCACCACATTCACATTGCACGGCGACCTAATTGTCACAGGGACACATTACACTGATAAGGTGGGGTGCGCTCTGCGTCATTTTTTCCCGCACCAGTAGAACATGCCTCACGACTGTGGAGGCCGCATCCAAATTGCCACCAAGCCGCGACCTGACCTTTTGGACACTTTTCTCCCGACTGGAGAGACATTTTTATTAGGATTGCAAATTGAAATTTAGTTTCAAGGGATATTAAAATCTGTATGTTCAGGACAAGCAGCAGAATGTTTTGCACTGATTCAGGCTTGTAAGACACAAAACCAGGTGCACATTCCAGACTGATAAGAAGTAGAAGCGTTTGAGAACCAAGGTCACAAAACAGATAACTTGTTAGAGAGAAATTGTTAGAATAAGCAGGAAGAGCGTAGGCGGGTGTGAGAAAGTCAAAGTTTGAACAGCAAATCAACTTGACAATTTGATCTCACACCAGGAAAAATGCACCACTATTCGAACGCACACATTGGGATAACAAAGGTGCAAACATTGCTGAGGACAGGTTCCGCAAATTGGTAGATGGCAAATCCTGGCTGCCTAATTCATTGGTTGAAAGGAGTAACAAGAGTGACACATGAGCGTAGCTTGGTTCCTCTCTGGCCTTGGCCATTTCAATAAGCTCGCCCAAAAGGCGTCAGGACATTTAAACCTGACAGTGGCACTACCACTACGATCAAAAATAAGTTGCTAGAGGTCTCAACGGCTGGAATATCCTCAAATGTGAAAAATTTCAAGAAGATGGGATCATCTGAGTCATGTTGCCGGAGCTTTTGTTTCCACGGTGAATAATCAGACTTTGCAACACCGTTAAAGCCACGCTCTTTGACAAAAAGTCACAAAATTTGGTATGGGGTAAGATCAATTTCTTGAGTCTGTTCTGACCAATTTTGAGCCGAATTTGTTTAAAGGGCTCCGTGCAGTACGTTAAATTGTAAAAAATAAATTTTTTGTCACCACTAGGTGGCGCAAGGTGTATAACTGAATACAAACATGTAGATGTCTTCGGCTACCGACTCTTTATGTACCTGTGATGTTTTGTATTTTTAGCAGCTTGTGCAGGGGAGTTATCAAGCATTTTGTCCATTGCGGCGAAGGAAATATTCAACGAAAACTTTGAAGCCCCGCCCCCGTCATATAGTATTTCGGAAACTAAAGATTTTTGTCCCAGTGTTTGTCCCAGGTCTTAAAATGGTACAGCCGGAATTGTAAGGCAATCGGATGAACCCTGTAGCATCAGGGTGCAAAAGAATGACCCCTGTAAACGTGCAAAAATGGGCGAAAGTTGGACTTTCAAAAATTCATAACTCACTTTCTGTTCATTATAGACTATTGTCATCAAAGAAAGTATTTGTACATCTCGGGGTACTACACGTGCCTGGCAATTTTCGGAGGCCTACGTCAAACGGGCCAGTTTTTCCTTTGATGTTTCCCACTCTAGTTGGAGCTAGAGAGCCATTTTGTTTGCGTCGTTTATGACGACGCAAAAATATCAAATTTTTCGCCATGCCCGATGAGACTGCCAAGTTTGGCGAGTTTTGTTGGAAATGTTAAATATTTACGAGAAATAACGTGAGGAACCTTCAAGAGAAATTTTTGCGTTGTTAAATTTAGAGCAGCTTTTGTTGTCAAAGCGTCATCGATGTTTTAAGTAAATTCAAAATGGCCAACTTCCTGTGCAATTTAGCTCATGGCTCCAAGAGAATATTTTGTAGGTCTTGGCCTTATAAATACTCCACAAAATTTTCAAAAACCTAGGTATCACACTCAACCAACTGCTTTTTTGAAAATTTCTAGAGGGCGATAGAGAGCCATTTTTTAAAAGCTGCATGAGAAACTAATAAAATATTGATGGTTTTGCCAGGCCTGATGTGTATGCAAAGTTTCATGAGTTTTCATGAATATTTAGAACCTCAAAATAAGCCTAAGTTTATTAGCGAACTATGCAAAGCCACACCCACAGCATTTCACAAAAAATCATACATTTTGTATTGCGACATCCGGAAGGGCTAAACATTCATCCGAGCAAATATGAGTTAGACCTTATTAACCTGCTCGGAGAAAAACATCAACAAAAATAACCTGTATTTGATTTTAACAGTTGGTGGCGCTACCACTACGATTAAGAATTAGTTTGTCGATGTCTTCAGGGTTGGGCTCTCCTCAAATGTGAAAAAATTTGAGATGATAGCATGATCTGAGTGATGTTACAGGAACTTGTGTTGCCAAAGAGAAAAATCAGACAATGCGGCACCGTCGTGGCCACGCCCTTTGCTGAAAAGTCGCAAAATTCGGCATTGACTAAGATCAATGTCTTGAGGCTGTTCTGACAAATTTTCAGTCAGATGTGTTAAACGGGCTCCGTGCAGTACGCACCGTAACGGCCATGCCCATCGCCAAAAAGTTACAAAATTTGGCAGAGAGTTCAATGTCTAGAGGTGCTTGTGACAAAAAATATAGTCAGATTCGTCAAAAGGGCTCCGTGTAAAAAAAAAAAAAAAAAGATTGATTCCACTAGGTGGCGCTATGTGTATAACAGAATAAGAACATATAGATGTCTTCAGGTCCGCGTTTGACGTACAGGTGAAGTTTTGGATTTTTTTGGAGCATGTGCAGGGGAGTTATTAAGCATTTTGTCCATTGTGGTGACACGCCCCCTTTGAAGTTAATTCAAAATGGCCGACTTCCTGTGCTATTTCGCTCATGGCTCCAAGAGACTTTTTTGAAGGTCTTGGCCTTATACAATCAACATAAATTTTTCAAAAAGCTAGGTGAAACACACAACCGGGGCTGCTCTTTTGAAAATTTCTAGAGGGCGATAGAGAGCCATTTTTAAAAAAACTGCACGAGAAATATTCATGATTTTGTCAGGCCTGATGTGTGTGCAAAGTTCCATGAGTTTTCGTTATTAAGAACCTCAAAATACGTGTTGTTTTATTGGTGATATGTGCGATGCCACGCCCACAGCTTTTCACAAAAAATAACGAATTTCGTATTGTGACATCCTGAAGGACGAAACACTCAGCCGAGCAAATATAAGGTAGATCTTGTTCACCTGCTCAGAGAAAAACATCAACAAAAATAATTTGTATTTGCTTTGACCAGTTGGTGGCGCTACTACTACAATCAAACATTAGTTGGTAGATGACTTCAGGGCTGCAATATCCTTAAATGTGAAAAATTTCGAGAAGATGGATCATCTGAGTCATTTTGCAGGAACTTTTGTTTCCACGGTGAATAATCAGACTTTGCGGCACCGTAATAGCCACGCCCAACGAAGCAAAGTCACAAAAATAGGGATAGAGTAAGATCAATGTCTAAAGTCATTTTTGGCCAATTTTCAATCAGATTCGTTAAAAGGGCACCGTGCAGTACGTCAAAATGTAAAAAATTATAATTTTTGTCACCACTGGGTGGTGCAAGGTGTAGAACTGAATATAAACATATAGATGTCTTCAGGTACCGACTCTTTATGTACATGTGAAGTTTTGGATTTTTAGCAGCATGTGCAGGAGAGTTATTAAGCATTTTGTCCATTGCGGCGAAGGAAATCTTAAGTGAAAACTTTGAAGCCCCGCCCCCGTCATATAGTATTTCGGAAACAAAAAATTTTAGCCCCAGTGTTTGTCCCAGGTCTTAAGATGCTACAGACAGAACTTTAAGGTAATCAGATGAAGCCTTTAGGATCAGGGTGCAAAAGAATGACCCCTGTAAACATGCAAAAAAGGGCAAAAGTCGGACTTTCAAAAATTCATAACTCACTTCCTGTTCATATTAGACGTTAAAATATCAAATTTTTCGCCATGCCCGATGAGACAGCCAAGTTTGGTGAGTTTTTGTGCATGTTTCGGGGGTCAAAAATGCGATCGAACAATTGGAAAAATAATAATAATAATAATTTCTACAAAAACAATAGGGACTTCGCAGCGGTCGCTGCTCAGGCCCTAATAATAATAATAATAATAATAATATTAAAAGTAATAATATTTTCTACAAAAACAATAGGGACCTCGCCGCGGTCGCTGCTCGGGCCCCAATAATAATTTCTACACAAAGTCCATTGTGGTGACCCGCCCCCTTTTAAGTAAATTCAAAATGGCCGACTTCCTGTAAAACCTAGCTCATTGCTCCAAGAGACTATTTTGTAGGTCTTGGTCTTATACATACAGTGAACCCTCGCTACTTCGCGGTTCACCTTTCGCGGGTTCAGTGCTTCGCGGGTCTAAAAAATATTCGGGGGCATTGTAGTTTCGCCGAGCGACACAACGGGGCGCTGGAGCGGTTAGACGGCCGGCGTGCGCCGAAGAAGAGCGTGGGCGAAGAGGAGAGTGGACGAAGAAGAGCACGTTCCCCCGGACACGATCGGTGGCGACGTTTCGCGCGGTTCGGACCGTACCAGAGCTCCGGCCAGCGTGCGTGGCAGTTAAGCCGAAGAGGAGCACCTTCCCCGGGCACGGGCGGTGCCAAGCGGCCCCTAAGTTTAACCGAATGGAAGCTCCGGGGGAGGAGGGCGGGCGTGTGTCACAGTTAAGCCAAATTGGAGCACCTCTTCTGCCCGGGCACGAGCGGAGCGCGAGGCTGTCAGTTATGAATGAATAAATGAATAAATAAATAAAGAATGCCACCTTTCATTTCACAGGGCACACCGGACGGCGTACCAGCAGGTAAAAGTCGGAGTAATTAAATAAATACAAAAAGAATGGCTGGGGAATAAAAAAATAATACGTTTTAATAATAATTTGGTTTTTTTGTTATAACATGAATTTCACTCTCTCTCTCCCCGTATATATATATATATATATATATATATATATATATATATATATATATATATATATATATATATATATATATATTTATTATATATATTGTATATTTTTTTTAAGCATTTTTGAAGGTGCGCCGCTACTTCGCGGATTTTCAGTTTTCGCGGGTGGTCTCGGTCCCCATTAACCGCGATAACCGAGGGTTCACTGTACTCCATAAAATTTACAAAAAGCGAGGTGAAACACTCAACCAGAGCTGCTTTTTTTAACATTTCTCGAGGGCCATGGCGAGCCATTTCAAAAAAGCTGCACAACTAACGTATAAAATATTGATAAATTTGCTCGGCCTGATGTGTGTGTAAAGTTTTACGAGTTGTCGTTCATATTTAGAACCTCATAATCAGCTTTGTTTTATTGCCGAACAGTGCAATGCCACTCCCACAACTTTTCACGAAAAAGGACGAATTTCGTATTGTGACATCCTCATGGCTGAAACAGTCATCCGAGCATATATGAGGGCGACCTTGTTGAGTTGCACGGAGAAAAACATCCAAGAAAATAACTTGTATTAGCTTTTACCAGTTGGTGGCGCTACTACTACGATGTAAAATAAGTTGGTAGATGTCTTCAGGGCTGAAGTATCCTCAAATGTGTACAACTTCGAGAAGATAGGATCATCTGAGTCATGTTGCCGGAGCTTTTGTTGCCACAGAGTACAATCGGACTTTTCAGCACCTTAATAGCCACGCCTTTTGCCAAAACGTCACAAAATTCGGCAGAGAGTAAGATCATTGTCTTGAGTCTTTTCTGACTAATTTTCAGTCGGATTCGTCAAAAGGGCACCGTGCAGTACGTGAAAATTAAAATAAAAACAAATTTTTGATTCCACTTGGCGGCACTGTGTGTATAACAAAATAATAACATTACGATGTCTTCAGGTCGGGACGTTTTATTTACAGGTGAAGGTTTGGATTTTTAGGAGCATGTGCAGGGGAGTTATTAAGCATTCATTTATTTGTATTCGGTTCATTTTGTCTTCTTATTATTGATATTTGACTGATTCATTAAAAGCAGACAATTATGTTTTAGGTAAATTTTTTACCTGACATGTTTCGGCGAGTCTTTCGCCTTCTTCAGAGTGTCGCATGATGGTGTCTTGAGCTGATGTTCCATGAGGGTGTGACTTACCTGTCAAAAAAATGAAAAAAATCAGAGCAGTAAAAGAACAAGCACAACATGAACATTACAAATCAGCAATCACTGACCACTGCAAAAGGGAAAACCACATCATGGACCGGGAGAAGGGCAGGGTCATCCGCACAGAAGAGAACAAACAACAGCGCTGGATCAGAGAGGCCATTGAGATCTGCAAGCGAGGCATAAAAACCATGAACAGAGACAAGGGAGCCTTCATCCTCTCTACCACCTGGACCAGCATCTTGGCGGAGTGAACGGACAGCGGGGGGCGTGACTTGCCTTCATTCTTGTGACAGGTAAGTCACGCCCTCATGGAACATCAGCTGATAAAGACGGGTCACAAGACAGCATCATGTGACACTCTGAAGAAGGCGAAAGACTTTCGTATTGTGACATGCTCAAGGCCTAAACACTCATCCGAGCAAATATAAGGTAGATTTTGTTCACCTGCCCGGAGAAAAACATCAACGAAAATAATTTGTATTTGTTTTAACCAGTTGGTGGCGCTACCACTGCGATCAAAAATAAGTTGGCAGCCGTCTTCAGGGCCTGAATATCCTCAAATGTGAAAAATTTCGAGAAGATGGATCATCTGAATCATTTTGCAGGAACTTTTGTTGCCACGGAGAATAATCAGACTCTGCGGCACCGTAATAGCCACGCCCTTCGAAGGAAAGTCACAAAAATAGGGATAGAGTAAGATCAATGTCTTGAGTCTTTTCTAGCCAATTTTCAATCAGATTCGTTAAAAGGGCACCGTGCAGTACGTCAAAATGTAAAAAATGATATTGATTGGCGCAAGGTGTAGAACTGAATATAAACATATAGATGTCTTCAGGTACCGACTCTTTATGTACATGTGAAGTTTTGGATTTTTAGCAGCATGTGCAGGAGAGTTATTAAGCATTTTGTCCATTGCGGCGAAGGAAATCTTAAGTGAAAACTTTGAAGCCCCGCCCCCGTCATATAGTATTTCGGAAACAAAAAATTTTAGCCCCAGTGTTTGTCCCAGGTCTTAAGATGCTACAGACAGAACTTTAAGGTAATCAGATGAAGCCTTTAGGATCAGGGTGCAAAAGAATGACCCCTGTAAACATGCAAAAAAGGGCAAAAGTCGGACTTTCAAAAATTCATAACTCACTTCCTGTTCATATTAGACGTTAAAATATCAAATTTTTCGCCATGCCCGATGAGACAGCCAAGTTTGGTGAGTTTTTGTGCATGTTTCGGGGGTCAAAAATGCGATCGAACAATCGGAAAAATAATAATAATAATAATTTCTACAAAAACAATAGGGACTTCGCAGCGGTCGCTGCTCAGGCCCTAATAATAATAATAATAATAATAATAATAAAAGTAATAATATTTTCTACAAAAACAATAGGGACCTCGCCGCGGTCGCTGCTCGGGCCCCAATAATAATTTCTACACAAAGTCCATTGTGGTGACCCGCCCCCTTTTAAGTAAATTCAAAATGGCCGACTTCCTGTAAAACCTAGCTCATTGCTCCAAGAGACTATTTTGTAGGTCTTGGTCTTATACATACAGTGAACCCTCGCTACTTCGCGGTTCACCTTTCGCGGGTTCAGTGCTTCGCGGGTCTAAAAAATATTCGGGGGCATTGTAGTTTCGCCGAGCGACACAACGGGGCGCTGGAGCGGTTAGACGGCCGGCGTGCGCCGAAGAAGAGCGTGGGCGAAGAGGAGAGTGGACGAAGAAGAGCACGTTCCCCCGGACACGATCGGTGGCGACGTTTCGCGCGGTTCGGACCGTACCAGAGCTCCGGCCAGCGTGCGTGGCAGTTAAGCCGAAGAGGAGCACCTTCCCCGGGCACGGGCGGTTCCAAGCGGCCCCTAAGTTTAACCGAATGGAAGCTCCGGAGGAGGAGGGCATGCTCGCGTCACAGTAAGCCGAAGAGGAGCACCTTCCCCGGGCACGGGCGGTGCCAAGCGGCCCCTAAGTTTAACCGAATGGAAGCTCCGGGGGAGGAGGGCGGGCGTGTGTCACAGTTAAGCCAAATTGAAGCACCTCTTCTGCCCGGGCACGAGCGGAGCGCGAGGCTGTCAGTTATGAATGAATAAATGAATAAATAAATAAAGAATGCCACCTTTCATTTCACAGGGCACACCGGACGGCGTACCAGCAGGTAAAAGTCGGAGTAATTAAATAAATACAAAAAGAATGGCTGGGGAATAAAAAAATAATACGTTTTAATAATAATTTGGTTTTTTTGTTATAACATGAATTTCACTCTCTCTCTCCCCGTATATATATATTTTTTTTAAGCATTTTTGAAGGTGCGCCGCTACTTCGCGGATTTTCAGTTTTCGCGGGTGGTCTCGGTCCCCATTAACCGCGATAACCGAGGGTTCACTGTACTCCATAAAATTTACAAAAAGCGAGGTGAAACACTCAACCAGAGCTGCTTTTTTTAACATTTCTCGAGGGCCATGGCGAGCCATTTAAAAAAAGCTGCACAACTAACGTATAAAATATTGATAAATTTGCTCGGCCTGATGTGTGTGTAAAGTTTTACGAGTTGTCGTTCATATTTAGAACCTCATAATCAGCTTTGTTTTATTGCCGAACAGTGCAATGCCACTCCCACAACTTTTCACGAAAAAGGACGAATTTCGTATTGTGACATCCTCATGGCCGAAACAGTCATCCGAGCATATATGAGGGCGACCTTGTTGAGTTGCACGGAGAAAAACATCCAAGAAAATAACTTGTATTAGCTTTTACCAGTTGGTGGCGCTACTACTACGATGTAAAATAAGTTGGTAGATGTCTTCAGGGCTGAAGTATCCTCAAATGTGTACAACTTCGAGAAGATAGGATCATCTGAGTCATGTTGCCGGAGCTTTTGTTGCCACAGAGTACAATCGGACTTTTCAGCACCTTAATAGCCACGCCTTTTGCCAAAACGTCACAAAATTCGGCAGAGAGTAAGATCATTGTCTTGAGTCTTTTCTGACTAATTTTCAGTCGGATTCGTCAAAAGGGCACCGTGCAGTACGTGAAAATTAAAATAAAAACAAATTTTTGATTCCACTTGGCGGCACTGTGTGTATAACAAAATAATAACATTACGATGTCTTCAGGTCGGGACGTTTTATTTACAGGTGAAGGTTTGGATTTTTAGGAGCATGTGCAGGGGAGTTATTAAGCATTCATTTATTTGTATTAGGTTCATTTTGTCTTCTTATTATTGATATTTGACTGATTCATTAAAAGCAGACAATTATGTTTTAGGTAAATTTTTTACCTGACATGTTTCGGCGAGTCTTTCGCCTTCTTCAGAGTGTCGCATGATGGTGTCTTGAGCTGATGTTCCATGAGGGTGTGACTTACCTGTCAAAAAAATGAAAAAAATCAGAGCAGTAAAAGAACAAGCACAACATGAACATTACAAATCAGCAATCACTGACCACTGCAAAAGGGAAAACCACATCATGGACCGGGAGAAGGGCAGGGTCATCCGCACAGAAGAGAACAAACAACAGCGCTGGATCAGAGAGGCCATTGAGATCTGCAAGCGAGGCATAAAAACCATGAACAGAGACAAGGGAGCCTTCATCCTCTCTACCACCTGGACCAGCATCTTGGCGGAGTGAACGGACAGCGGGGGGCGTGACTTGCCTTCATTCTTGTGACAGGTAAGTCACGCCCTCATGGAACATCAGCTGATAAAGACGGGTCACAAGACAGCATCATGTGACACTCTGAAGAAGGCGAAAGACTTTCGTATTGTGACATGCTCAAGGCCTAAACACTCATCCGAGCAAATATAAGGTAGATTTTGTTCACCTGCCCGGAGAAAAACATCAACGAAAATAATTTGTATTTGTTTTAACCAGTTGGTGGCGCTACCACTGCGATCAAAAATAAGTTGGCAGCCGTCTTCAGGGCCTGAATATCCTCAAATGTGAAAAATTTCGAGAAGATGGATCATCTGAATCATTTTGCAGGAACTTTTGTTGCCACGGAGAATAATCAGACTCTGCGGCACCGTAATAGCCACGCCCTTCGAAGGAAAGTCACAAAAATAGGGATAGAGTAAGATCAATGTCTTGAGTCTTTTCTAGCCAATTTTCAATCAGATTCGTTAAAAGGGCACCGTGCAGTACGTCAAAATGTAAAAAATGATATTGATTGGCGCAAGGTGTAGAACTGAATATAAACATATAGATGTCTTCAGGTACCGACTCTTTATGTACATGTGAAGTTTTGGATTTTTAGCAGCATGTGCAGGAGAGTTATTAAGCATTTTGTCCATTGCGGCGAAGGAAATCTTAAGTGAAAACTTTGAAGCCCCGCCCCCGTCATATAGTATTTCGGAAACAAAAAATTTTAGCCCCAGTGTTTGTCCCAGGTCTTAAGATGCTACAGACAGAACTTTAAGGTAATCAGATGAAGCCTTTAGGATCAGGGTGCAAAAGAATGACCCCTGTAAACATGCAAAAAAGGGCAAAAGTCGGACTTTCAAAAATTCATAACTCACTTCCTGTTCATATTAGACGTTAAAATATCAAATTTTTCGCCATGCCCGATGAGACAGCCAAGTTTGGTGAGTTTTTGTGCATGTTTCGGGGGTCAAAAATGCGATCGAACAATCGGAAAAATAATAATAATAATAATTTCTACAAAAACAATAGGGACTTCGCAGCGGTCGCTGCTCAGGCCCTAATAATAATAATAATAATAATAATAATAAAAGTAATAATATTTTCTACAAAAACAATAGGGACCTCGCCGCGGTCGCTGCTCGGGCCCCAATAATAATTTCTACACAAAGTCCATTGTGGTGACCCGCCCCCTTTTAAGTAAATTCAAAATGGCCGACTTCCTGTAAAACCTAGCTCATTGCTCCAAGAGACTATTTTGTAGGTCTTGGTCTTATACATACAGTGAACCCTCGCTACTTCGCGGTTCACCTTTCGCGGGTTCAGTGCTTCGCGGGTCTAAAAAATATTCGGGGGCATTGTAGTTTCGCCGAGCGACACAACGGGGCGCTGGAGCGGTTAGACGGCCGGCGTGCGCCGAAGAAGAGCGTGGGCGAAGAGGAGAGTGGACGAAGAAGAGCACGTTCCCCCGGACACGATCGGTGGCGACGTTTCGCGCGGTTCGGACCGTACCAGAGCTCCGGCCAGCGTGCGTGGCAGTTAAGCCGAAGAGGAGCACCTTCCCCGGGCACGGGCGGTTCCAAGCGGCCCCTAAGTTTAACCGAATGGAAGCTCCGGAGGAGGAGGGCATGCTCGCGTCACAGTAAGCCGAAGAGGAGCACCTTCCCTGGGCACGGGCGGTGCCAAGCGGCCCCTAAGTTTAACCGAATGGAAGCTCCGCAGGAGGAGGGCATGCTCGCGTCACAGTAAGCCGAAGAGGAGCACCTTCCCCGGGCACGGGCGGTGCCAAGCGGCCCCTAAGTTTAACCGAATGGAAGCTCCGGGGGAGGAGGGCGGGCGTGTGTCACAGTTAAGCCAAATTGGAGCACCTCTTCTGCCCGGGCACGAGCGGAGCGCGAGGCTGTCAGTTATGAATGAATAAATGAATAAATAAATAAAGAATGCCACCTTTCATTTCACAGGGCACACCGGACGGCGTACCAGCAGGTAAAAGTCGGAGTAATTAAATAAATACAAAAAGAATGGCTGGGGAATAAAAAAATAATACGTTTTAATAATAATTTGGTTTTTTTGTTATAACATGAATTTCACTCTCTCTCTCCCCGTATATATATATTTTTTTTAAGCATTTTTGAAGGTGCGCCGCTACTTCGCGGATTTTCAGTTTTCGCGGGTGGTCTCGGTCCCCATTAACCGCGATAACCGAGGGTTCACTGTACTCCATAAAATTTACAAAAAGCGAGGTGAAACACTCAACCAGAGCTGCTTTTTTTTAACATTTCTCGAGGGCCATGGCGAGCCATTTCAAAAAAGCTGCACAACTAACGTATAAAATATTGATAAATTTGCTCGGCCTGATGTGTGTGTAAAGTTTTACGAGTTGTCGTTCATATTTAGAACCTCATAATCAGCTTTGTTTTATTGCCGAACAGTGCAATGCCACTCCCACAACTTTTCACGAAAAAGGACGAATTTCGTATTGTGACATCCTCATGGCCGAAACAGTCATCCGAGCATATATGAGGGCGACCTTGTTGAGTTGCACGGAGAAAAACATCCAAGAAAATAACTTGTATTAGCTTTTACCAGTTGGTGGCGCTACTACTACGATGTAAAATAAGTTGGTAGATGTCTTCAGGGCTGAAGTATCCTCAAATGTGTACAACTTCGAGAAGATAGGATCATCTGAGTCATGTTGCCGGAGCTTTTGTTGCCACAGAGTACAATCGGACTTTTCAGCACCTTAATAGCCACGCCTTTTGCCAAAACGTCACAAAATTCGGCAGAGAGTAAGATCATTGTCTTGAGTCTTTTCTGACTAATTTTCAGTCGGATTCGTCAAAAGGGCACCGTGCAGTACGTGAAAATTAAAATAAAAACACATTTTTGATTCCACTTGGCGGCACTGTGTGTATAACAAAATAATAACATTAAGATGTCTTCAGGTCGGGACGTTTTATTTACAGGTGAAGGTTTGGATTTTTCGGAGCATGTGCAGGGGAGTTATTAAGCATTCATTTATTTGTATTAGGTTCATTTTGTCTTCTTATTATTGATATTTGACTGATTCATTAAAAGCAGACAATTATGTTTTCGGTTAATTTTTTACCTGACATGTTTCGGCGAGTCTTTCGCATTCTTCAGAGTGTCGCATGATGGTGTCTTGAGCTGATGTTCCATGAGGGTGTGACTTACCTGTCAAAAAAATGAAAAAATCAGAGCAGTAAAAGAACAAGCACAACATGAACATTACAAATCAGCAATCACTGACCACTGCAAAAGGGAAAACCACATCATGGACCGGGAGAAGGGCAGGGTCATCCGCACAGAAGAGAACAAACAACAGCGCTGGATCAGACAGGCCATTGAGATCTGCAAGCGAGGCATAAAAACCATGAACAGAGACAAGGGAGCCTTCATCCTCTCTACCACCTGGACCAGCATCTTGGCGGAGTGAACGGACAGCGGGGGGCGTGACTTGCCTTCATTCTTGTGACAGGTAAGTCACGCCCTCATGGAACATCAGCTGATAAAGACGGGTCACAAGACACCATCATGTGACACTCTGAAGAAGGCGAAAGACTTTCGTATTGTGACATGCTCAAGGCCGAAACACTCATCCGAGCAAATATAAGGTAGATTTTGTTAACCTGCCCGGAGAAAAACATCAACGAAAATAATTTGTATTTGTTTTAACCAGTTGGTGGCGCTACCACTGCGATCAAAAATAAGTTGGCAGCCGTCTTCAGGGCCTGAATATCCTCAAATGTGAAAAATTTCCAGAAGATGGATCATCTGAATCATTTTGCAGGAACTTTTGTTGCCACGGAGAATAATCAGAGTCTGCGGCACCGTAATAGCCACGCCCTTTGAAGGAAAGTCATAAAAATAGGGATAGAGTAAGATCAATGTCTTGAGTCTTTTCTAGCCAATTTTCAATCGGATTCGTTAAAAGGGCACCGTGCAGTACGTCAAAATGTAAAAATTTATATTGATTGGCGCAAGGTGTATAACTGAATATAAACATATAGATGTCTTCAGGTACCGACTCTTTATGTACATGTGAAGTTTTGGATTTTTAGCAGCACGTGCAGGAGAGTTATTAAGCATTTTGTCCATTGCGGCGAAGGAAATCTTAAGTGAAAACTTTGAAGCCCCGCCCCCGTCATATAGTATTTCGGAAACGAAAAATTTTAGCCCCAGTGTTTGTCCCAGGTCTTAAGATGCTCCAGACAGAACTTTAAGGCAATCAGATGAAGCCTTTAGGATCAGGGTGCAAAAGAATGACCCCTGTAAACATGCAAAAAAGGGCAAAAGTCGGACTTTCAAAAATTCATAACTCACTTCCTGTTCATATTAGACGTTAAAAAATATCACATTTTTCGCCATGCCCGATGAGACTGCCAAGTTTGGTGAGTTTTTGTGCATGTTTCGGGGGTCAAAAATGCGATCGAACAATCGGAAAAATAATAATAATAATAATTTCTACAAAAACAATAGGGACTTCGCAGCGGTCGCTGCTCAGGCCCTAATAATAATAATAATAATAATAATAATAATAATAATAATAAAAGTAATAATATTTTCTACAAAAACAATAGGGACCTCGCCGCGGTCGCTGCTCGGGCCCCAATAATAATTTCTACACAAAGTCCATTGTGGAGACCCGCCCCCTTTTAAGTAAATTCAAAATGGCCGACTTCCTGTAAAACCTAGCTCATTGCTCCAAGAGACTTTTTTGTAGGTCTTGGTCTTATACATACAGTGAACCCTCGCTACTTCGAGGTTCACCTTTCGCGGGTTCAGTGCTTCGCGGGTCTAAAAAATATTCGGGGGCATTGTAGTTTCGCCGAGCGGCACGACGGGGCGCTGGAGCGGTTAGACGGCCGGCGGGCGCCGAAGAAGAGCGTGGGCGAAGAGGAGAGTGGACGAAGAAGAGCACGTTCCCCCGGACACGATCGGTGGCGACGTTTCGCGCGGTTCGGACCGTACCAGAGCTCCGGCCGGCGTGCGTGGCAGTTAAGCCGTAGAGGAGCACCTTCCCCGGGCACGGGCGGTTCCAAGCGGCCCCTGAGTTTAACCGAATGGAAGCTCCGGAGGAGGAGGGCATGCTCGCGTCACAGTAAGCCGAAGAGGAGCACCTTCTCCGGGCACGGGCGGTTCCAAGCGGCCCCTAAGTTTAACCGAATGGAAGCTCCGGAGGAGGAGGGCATGCTCGCGTCACAGTAAGCCGAAGAGGAGCACCTTCCCCGGGCACGGGCGGTGCCAAGCGGCCCCTAAGTTTAACCGAATGGAAGCTCCGGGGGAGGAGGGCGGGCGTGTGTCACAGTTAAGCCGAATTGGAGCACCTCTTCTGCCCGGGCACGAGCGGAGCGCGAGGCTGTCAGTTATGAATGAATAAATGAATAAATAAATAAAGAATGCCACCTTTCATTTCACAGGGCACACCGGACGGCGTACCAGCAGGTAAAAGTCGGAGTAATTAAATAAATACAAAAAGAATGGTTGGGGAATAAAAAAATAATAAGTTTTAATAATAATTTGTTTTTTTTGTTATAACATGAATTTCACTCTCTGTCTCTCTCTCTCCCCCCGTATATATATATATATATATATATTTATATATTTATTATATATATTGTATATTTTTTTTAAGCATTTTTGAAGGTGCGCCGCTACTTCGCGGATTTTCAGTTTTCGCGGGTGGTCTCGGTCCCCATTAACCGCGATAACCGAGGGCTCACTGTACTCCATAAAATTTACAAAAAGCGAGGTGAAACACTCAACCAGGGCTGCTTTTTTGAACATTTCTCGAGGGCCATGGTGAGCCATTTCAAAAAAGCTGCACAACTAACGTATAAAATATTGATAAATTTGCTCGGCCTGATGTGTGTGTAAAGTTTCACGAGTTGTTGTTCATATTTAGAACCTCATAATCAGCGTTGTTTTATTGCCGAACAGTGCAATGCCACTCCCACAACTTTTCATGAAAAAGGACAAATTTCGTATTATGACATCCTCATGGCCCGAAACAGTCATCCGAGCATATATGAGGGCGACCTTGTTGAGTTGCACGGAGAAAAACATCCAAGAAAATAACTTGTATTAGCTATTAGCAGTTGGTGGCGCTACTACTACGATGAAAAATAAGTTGGTAGATGTCTTCAGGGCTTAAGTATCCTCAAATGTGTGCAACTTCGAGAAGATAGGATCATCTGAGTCATGTTGCTGGAGCTTTTGTTGCCACAGAGTACAATCGGACTTTTCAGCACCGTAATAGCCACGCCTTTTGCCAAAACGTCACAAAATTCGGCAGAGAGTAAGATCATTGTCTAGAGTCTTTTCTGACTAATTTTCAGTCGGATTCGTCAAAAGGGCACCGTGCAGTACATGAAAATTAAAATAAAAAAAAAATTTTGATTCCACTTGGCGGCACTGTGTGTATAACAAAATAATAACATTAAGATGTCTTCAGGTCGGGACGTTTTATTTACAGGTGAAGGTTTGGATTTTTAGGAGCATGTGCAGGGGAGTTATTAAGCATTCATTTATTTGTATTAGGTTCATTTTGTCTTCTTATTATTGATATTTGACTGATTCATTAAAAGCAGACAATTATGTTTTAGGTAAATTTTTTACCTGACATGTTTCGGCGAGTCTTTCGCCTTCTTCAGAGTGTCGCATGATGGTGTCTTGAGCTGATGTTCCATGAGGGTGTGACTTACCTGTCAAAAAAATGAAAAAAATCAGAGCAGTAAAAGAACAAGCACAACATGAACATTACAAATCAGCAATCACTGACCACTGCAAAAGGGAAAACCACATCATGGACCGGGAGAAGGGCAGGGTCATCCGCACAGAAGAGAACAAACAACAGCGCTGGATCAGAGAGGCCATTGAGATCTGCAAGCGAGGCATAAAAACCATGAACAGAGACAAGGGAGCCTTCATCCTCTCTACCACCTGGACCAGCATCTTGGCGGAGTGAACGGACAGCGGGGGGCGTGACTTGCCTTCATTCTTGTGACAGGTAAGTCACGCCCTCATGGAACATCAGCTGATAAAGACGGGTCACAAGACAGCATCATGTGACACTCTGAAGAAGGCGAAAGACTTTCGTATTGTGACATGCTCAAGGCCTAAACACTCATCCGAGCAAATATAAGGTAGATTTTGTTCACCTGCCCGGAGAAAAACATCAACGAAAATAATTTGTATTTGTTTTAACCAGTTGGTGGCGCTACCACTGCGATCAAAAATAAGTTGGCAGCCGTCTTCAGGGCCTGAATATCCTCAAATGTGAAAAATTTCGAGAAGATGGATCATCTGAATCATTTTGCAGGAACTTTTGTTGCCACGGAGAATAATCAGACTCTGCGGCACCGTAATAGCCACGCCCTTCGAAGGAAAGTCACAAAAATAGGGATAGAGTAAGATCAATGTCTTGAGTCTTTTCTAGCCAATTTTCAATCAGATTCGTTAAAAGGGCACCGTGCAGTACGTCAAAATGTAAAAAATGATATTGATTGGCGCAAGGTGTAGAACTGAATATAAACATATAGATGTCTTCAGGTACCGACTCTTTATGTACATGTGAAGTTTTGGATTTTTAGCAGCATGTGCAGGAGAGTTATTAAGCATTTTGTCCATTGCGGCGAAGGAAATCTTAAGTGAAAACTTTGAAGCCCCGCCCCCGTCATATAGTATTTCGGAAACAAAAAATTTTAGCCCCAGTGTTTGTCCCAGGTCTTAAGATGCTACAGACAGAACTTTAAGGTAATCAGATGAAGCCTTTAGGATCAGGGTGCAAAAGAATGACCCCTGTAAACATGCAAAAAAGGGCAAAAGTCGGACTTTCAAAAATTCATAACTCACTTCCTGTTCATATTAGACGTTAAAATATCAAATTTTTCGCCATGCCCGATGAGACAGCCAAGTTTGGTGAGTTTTTGTGCATGTTTCGGGGGTCAAAAATGCGATCGAACAATCGGAAAAATAATAATAATAATAATTTCTACAAAAACAATAGGGACTTCGCAGCGGTCGCTGCTCAGGCCCTAATAATAATAATAATAATAAAAGTAATAATATTTTCTACAAAAACAATAGGGACCTCGCCGCGGTCGCTGCTCGGGCCCCAATAATAATTTCTACACAAAGTCCATTGTGGTGACCCGCCCCCTTTTAAGTAAATTCAAAATGGCCGACTTCCTGTAAAACCTAGCTCATTGCTCCAAGAGACTATTTTGTAGGTCTTGGTCTTATACATACAGTGAACCCTCGCTACTTCGCGGTTCACCTTTCGCGGGTTCAGTGCTTCGCGGGTCTAAAAAATATTCGGGGGCATTGTAGTTTCGCCGAGCGACACAACGGGGCGCTGGAGCGGTTAGACGGCCGGCGTGCGCCGAAGAAGAGCGTGGGCGAAGAGGAGAGTGGACGAAGAAGAGCACGTTCCCCCGGACACGATCGGTGGCGACGTTTCGCGCGGTTCGGACCGTACCAGAGCTCCGGCCAGCGTGCGTGGCAGTTAAGCCGAAGAGGAGCACCTTCCCCGGGCACGGGCGGTTCCAAGCGGCCCCTAAGTTTAACCGAATGGAAGCTCCGGAGGAGGAGGGCATGCTCGCGTCACAGTAAGCCGAAGAGGAGCACCTTCCCCGGGCACGGGCGGTGCCAAGCGGCCCCTAAGTTTAACCGAATGGAAGCTCCGGGGGAGGAGGGCGGGCGTGTGTCACAGTTAAGCCAAATTGGAGCACCTCTTCTGCCCGGGCACGAGCGGAGCGCGAGGCTGTCAGTTATGAATGAATAAATGAATAAATAAATAAAGAATGCCACCTTTCATTTCACAGGGCACACCGGACGGCGTACCAGCAGGTAAAAGTCGGAGTAATTAAATAAATACAAAAAGAATGGCTGGGGAATAAAAAAATAATACGTTTTAATAATAATTTGTTTTTTTTGTTATAACATGAATTTCACTCTCTCTCTCCCCGTATATATATATATATATATATATATATATATATATATATATATATATATTTATTATATATATTGTATATTTTTTTTAAGCATTTTTGAAGGTGCGCCGCTACTTCGCGGATTTTCAGTTTTCGCGGGTGGTCTCGGTCCCCATTAACCGCGATAACCGAGGGTTCACTGTACTCCATAAAATTTACAAAAAGCGAGGTGAAACACTCAACCAGAGCTGCTTTTTTTAACATTTCTCGAGGGCCATGGCGAGCCATTTCAAAAAAGCTGCACAACTAACGTATAAAATATTGATAAATTTGCTCGGCCTGATGTGTGTGTAAAGTTTTACGAGTTGTCGTTCATATTTAGAACCTCATAATCAGCTTTGTTTTATTGCCGAACAGTGCAATGCCACTCCCACAACTTTTCACGAAAAAGGACGAATTTCGTATTGTGACATCCTCATGGCCGAAACAGTCATCCGAGCATATATGAGGGCGACCTTGTTGAGTTGCACGGAGAAAAACATCCAAGAAAATAACTTGTATTAGCTTTTACCAGTTGGTGGCGCTACTACTACGATGTAAAATAAGTTGGTAGATGTCTTCAGGGCTGAAGTATCCTCAAATGTGTACAACTTCGAGAAGATAGGATCATCTGAGTCATGTTGCCGGAGCTTTTGTTGCCACAGAGTACAATCGGACTTTTCAGCACCTTAATAGCCACGCCTTTTGCCAAAACGTCACAAAATTCGGCAGAGAGTAAGATCATTGTCTTGAGTCTTTTCTGACTAATTTTCAGTCGGATTCGTCAAAAGGGCACCGTGCAGTACATGAAAATTAAAATAAAAAAAAAATTTTGATTCCACTTGGCGGCACTGTGTGTATAACAAAATAATAACATTAAGATGTCTTCAGGTCGGGACGTTTTATTTACAGGTGAAGGTTTGGATTTTTAGGAGCATGTGCAGGGGAGTTATTAAGCATTCATTTATTTGTATTAGGTTCATTTTGTCTTCTTATTATTGATATTTGACTGATTCATTAAAAGCAGACAATTATGTTTTAGGTAAATTTTTTACCTGACATGTTTCGGCGAGTCTTTCGCCTTCTTCAGAGTGTCGCATGATGGTGTCTTGAGCTGATGTTCCATGAGGGTGTGACTTACCTGTCAAAAAAATGAAAAAAATCAGAGCAGTAAAAGAACAAGCACAACATGAACATTACAAATCAGCAATCACTGACCACTGCAAAAGGGAAAACCACATCATGGACCGGGAGAAGGGCAGGGTCATCCGCACAGAAGAGAACAAACAACAGCGCTGGATCAGAGAGGCCATTGAGATCTGCAAGCGAGGCATAAAAACCATGAACAGAGACAAGGGAGCCTTCATCCTCTCTACCACCTGGACCAGCATCTTGGCGGAGTGAACGGACAGCGGGGGGCGTGACTTGCCTTCATTCTTGTGACAGGTAAGTCACGCCCTCATGGAACATCAGCTGATAAAGACGGGTCACAAGACAGCATCATGTGACACTCTGAAGAAGGCGAAAGACTTTCGTATTGTGACATGCTCAAGGCCTAAACACTCATCCGAGCAAATATAAGGTAGATTTTGTTCACCTGCCCGGAGAAAAACATCAACGAAAATAATTTGTATTTGTTTTAACCAGTTGGTGGCGCTACCACTGCGATCAAAAATAAGTTGGCAGCCGTCTTCAGGGCCTGAATATCCTCAAATGTGAAAAATTTCGAGAAGATGGATCATCTGAATCATTTTGCAGGAACTTTTGTTGCCACGGAGAATAATCAGACTCTGCGGCACCGTAATAGCCACGCCCTTCGAAGGAAAGTCACAAAAATAGGGATAGAGTAAGATCAATGTCTTGAGTCTTTTCTAGCCAATTTTCAATCAGATTCGTTAAAAGGGCACCGTGCAGTACGTCAAAATGTAAAAAATGATATTGATTGGCGCAAGGTGTAGAACTGAATATAAACATATAGATGTCTTCAGGTACCGACTCTTTATGTACATGTGAAGTTTTGGATTTTTAGCAGCATGTGCAGGAGAGTTATTAAGCATTTTGTCCATTGCGGCGAAGGAAATCTTAAGTGAAAACTTTGAAGCCCCGCCCCCGTCATATAGTATTTCGGAAACAAAAAATTTTAGCCCCAGTGTTTGTCCCAGGTCTTAAGATGCTACAGACAGAACTTTAAGGTAATCAGATGAAGCCTTTAGGATCAGGGTGCAAAAGAATGACCCCTGTAAACATGCAAAAAAGGGCAAAAGTCGGACTTTCAAAAATTCATAACTCACTTCCTGTTCATATTAGACGTTAAAATATCAAATTTTTCGCCATGCCCGATGAGACAGCCAAGTTTGGTGAGTTTTTGTGCATGTTTCGGGGGTCAAAAATGCGATCGAACAATCGGAAAAATAATAATAATAATAATTTCTACAAAAACAATAGGGACTTCGCAGCGGTCGCTGCTCAGGCCCTAATAATAATAATAATAATAAAAGTAATAATATTTTCTACAAAAACAATAGGGACCTCGCCGCGGTCGCTGCTCGGGCCCCAATAATAATTTCTACACAAAGTCCATTGTGGTGACCCGCCCCCTTTTAAGTAAATTCAAAATGGCCGACTTCCTGTAAAACCTAGCTCATTGCTCCAAGAGACTATTTTGTAGGTCTTGGTCTTATACATACAGTGAACCCTCGCTACTTCGCGGTTCACCTTTCGCGGGTTCAGTGCTTCGCGGGTCTAAAAAATATTCGGGGGCATTGTAGTTTCGCCGAGCGACACAACGGGGCGCTGGAGCGGTTAGACGGCCGGCGTGCGCCGAAGAAGAGCGTGGGCGAAGAGGAGAGTGGACGAAGAAGAGCACGTTCCCCCGGACACGATCGGTGGCGACGTTTCGCGCGGTTCGGACCGTACCAGAGCTCCGGCCAGCGTGCGTGGCAGTTAAGCCGAAGAGGAGCACCTTCCCCGGGCACGGGCGGTTCCAAGCGGCCCCTAAGTTTAACCGAATGGAAGCTCCGGAGGAGGAGGGCATGCTCGCGTCACAGTAAGCCGAAGAGGAGCACCTTCCCCGGGCACGGGCGGTGCCAAGCGGCCCCTAAGTTTAACCGAATGGAAGCTCCGGGGGAGGAGGGCGGGCGTGTGTCACAGTTAAGCCAAATTGGAGCACCTCTTCTGCCCGGGCACGAGCGGAGCGCGAGGCTGTCAGTTATGAATGAATAAATGAATAAATAAATAAAGAATGCCACCTTTCATTTCACAGGGCACACCGGACGGCGTACCAGCAGGTAAAAGTCGGAGTAATTAAATAAATACAAAAAGAATGGCTGGGGAATAAAAAAATAATACGTTTTAATAATAATTTGTTTTTTTTGTTATAACATGAATTTCACTCTCTCTCTCCCCGTATATATATATATATATATATATATATATATATATATATATATATATATATATATATATATATATATATATATATTATTATATATATTGTATATTTTTTTTAAGCATTTTTGAAGGTGCGCCGCTACTTCGCGGATTTTCAGTTTTCGCGGGTGGTCTCGGTCCCCATTAACCGCGATAACCGAGGGTTCACTGTACTCCATAAAATTTACAAAAAGCGAGGTGAAACACTCAACCAGAGCTGCTTTTTTTAACATTTCTCGAGGGCCATGGCGAGCCATTTCAAAAAAGCTGCACAACTAACGTATAAAATATTGATAAATTTGCTCGGCCTGATGTGTGTGTAAAGTTTTACGAGTTGTCGTTCATATTTAGAACCTCATAATCAGCTTTGTTTTATTGCCGAACAGTGCAATGCCACTCCCACAACTTTTCACGAAAAAGGACGAATTTCGTATTGTGACATCCTCATGGCCGAAACAGTCATCCGAGCATATATGAGGGCGACCTTGTTGAGTTGCACGGAGAAAAACATCCAAGAAAATAACTTGTATTAGCTTTTACCAGTTGGTGGCGCTACTACTACGATGTAAAATAAGTTGGTAGATGTCTTCAGGGCTGAAGTATCCTCAAATGTGTACAACTTCGAGAAGATAGGATCATCTGAGTCATGTTGCCGGAGCTTTTGTTGCCACAGAGTACAATCGGACTTTTCAGCACCTTAATAGCCACGCCTTTTGCCAAAACGTCACAAAATTCGGCAGAGAGTAAGATCATTGTCTTGAGTCTTTTCTGACTAATTTTCAGTCGGATTCGTCAAAAGGGCACCGTGCAGTACATGAAAATTAAAATAAAAAAAAAATTTTGATTCCACTTGGCGGCACTGTGTGTATAACAAAATAATAACATTAAGATGTCTTCAGGTCGGGACGTTTTATTTACAGGTGAAGGTTTGGATTTTTAGGAGCATGTGCAGGGGAGTTATTAAGCATTCATTTATTTGTATTAGGTTCATTTTGTCTTCTTATTATTGATATTTGACTGATTCATTAAAAGCAGACAATTATGTTTTAGGTAAATTTTTTACCTGACATGTTTCGGCGAGTCTTTCGCCTTCTTCAGAGTGTCGCATGATGGTGTCTTGAGCTGATGTTCCATGAGGGTGTGACTTACCTGTCAAAAAAATGAAAAAAATCAGAGCAGTAAAAGAACAAGCACAACATGAACATTACAAATCAGCAATCACTGACCACTGCAAAAGGGAAAACCACATCATGGACCGGGAGAAAGGCAGGGTCATCCGCACAGAAGAGAACAAACAACAGCGCTGGATCAGAGAGGCCATTGAGATCTGCAAGCGAGGCATAAAAACCATGAACAGAGACAAGGGAGCCTTCATCCTCTCTACCACCTGGACCAGCATCTTGGCGGAGTGAACGGACAGCGGGGGGCGTGACTTGCCTTCATTCTTGTGACAGGTAAGTCACGCCCTCATGGAACATCAGCTGATAAAGACGGGTCACAAGACAGCATCATGTGACACTCTGAAGAAGGCGAAAGACTTTCGTATTGTGACATGCTCAAGGCCTAAACACTCATCCGAGCAAATATAAGGTAGATTTTGTTCACCTGCCCGGAGAAAAACATCAACGAAAATAATTTGTATTTGTTTTAACCAGTTGGTGGCGCTACCACTGCGATCAAAAATAAGTTGGCAGCCGTCTTCAGGGCCTGAATATCCTCAAATGTGAAAAATTTCGAGAAGATGGATCATCTGAATCATTTTGCAGGAACTTTTGTTGCCACGGAGAATAATCAGACTCTGCGGCACCGTAATAGCCACGCCCTTCGAAGGAAAGTCACAAAAATAGGGATAGAGTAAGATCAATGTCTTGAGTCTTTTCTAGCCAATTTTCAATCAGATTCGTTAAAAGGGCACCGTGCAGTACGTCAAAATGTAAAAAATGATATTGATTGGCGCAAGGTGTAGAACTGAATATAAACATATAGATGTCTTCAGGTACCGACTCTTTATGTACATGTGAAGTTTTGGATTTTTAGCAGCATGTGCAGGAGAGTTATTAAGCATTTTGTCCATTGCGGCGAAGGAAATCTTAAGTGAAAACTTTGAAGCCCCGCCCCCGTCATATAGTATTTCGGAAACAAAAAATTTTAGCCCCAGTGTTTGTCCCAGGTCTTAAGATGCTACAGACAGAACTTTAAGGTAATCAGATGAAGCCTTTAGGATCAGGGTGCAAAAGAATGACCCCTGTAAACATGCAAAAAAGGGCAAAAGTCGGACTTTCAAAAATTCATAACTCACTTCCTGTTCATATTAGACGTTAAAATATCAAATTTTTCGCCATGCCCGATGAGACAGCCAAGTTTGGTGAGTTTTTGTGCATGTTTCGGGGGTCAAAAATGCGATCGAACAATCGGAAAAATAATAATAATAATAATTTCTACAAAAACAATAGGGACTTCGCAGCGGTCGCTGCTCAGGCCCTAATAATAATAATAATAATAAAAGTAATAATATTTTCTACAAAAACAATAGGGACCTCGCCGCGGTCGCTGCTCGGGCCCCAATAATAATTTCTACACAAAGTCCATTGTGGTGACCCGCCCCCTTTTAAGTAAATTCAAAATGGCCGACTTCCTGTAAAACCTAGCTCATTGCTCCAAGAGACTATTTTGTAGGTCTTGGTCTTATACATACAGTGAACCCTCGCTACTTCGCGGTTCACCTTTCGCGGGTTCAGTGCTTCGCGGGTCTAAAAAATATTCGGGGGCATTGTAGTTTCGCCGAGCGACACAACGGGGCGCTGGAGCGGTTAGACGGCCGGCGTGCGCCGAAGAAGAGCGTGGGCGAAGAGGAGAGTGGACGAAGAAGAGCACGTTCCCCCGGACACGATCGGTGGCGACGTTTCGCGCGGTTCGGACCGTACCAGAGCTCCGGCCAGCGTGCGTGGCAGTTAAGCCGAAGAGGAGCACCTTCCCCGGGCACGGGCGGTTCCAAGCGGCCCCTAAGTTTAACCGAATGGAAGCTCCGGAGGAGGAGGGCATGCTCGCGTCACAGTAAGCCGAAGAGGAGCACCTTCCCCGGGCACGGGCGGTGCCAAGCGGCCCCTAAGTTTAACCGAATGGAAGCTCCGGGGGAGGAGGGCGGGCGTGTGTCACAGTTAAGCCAAATTGGAGCACCTCTTCTGCCCGGGCACGAGCGGAGCGCGAGGCTGTCAGTTATGAATGAATAAATGAATAAATAAATAAAGAATGCCACCTTTCATTTCACAGGGCACACCGGACGGCGTACCAGCAGGTAAAAGTCGGAGTAATTAAATAAATACAAAAAGAATGGCTGGGGAATAAAAAAATAATACGTTTTAATAATAATTTGTTTTTTTTGTTATAACATGAATTTCACTCTCTCTCTCCCCGTATATATATATATATATATATATATATATATATATATATATATATATATATATATATATATATATATATATATATATATATATATATTTATTATATATATTGTATATTTTTTTTAAGCATTTTTGAAGGTGCGCCGCTACTTCGCGGATTTTCAGTTTTCGCGGGTGGTCTCAGTCTCTATTAACCGCGATAACCGAGGGTTCACTGTACTCCATAAAATTTACAAAAAGCGAGGTGAAACACTCAACCAGAGCTGCTTTTTTTAACATTTCTCGAGGGCCATGGCGAGCCATTTCAAAAAAGCTGCACAACTAACGTATAAAATATTGATAAATTTGCTCGGCCTGATGTGTGTGTAAAGTTTTACGAGTTGTCGTTCATATTTAGAACCTCATAATCAGCTTTGTTTTATTGCCGAACAGTGCAATGCCACTCCCACAACTTTTCACGAAAAAGGACGAATTTCGTATTGTGACATCCTCATGGCCGAAACAGTCATCCGAGCATATATGAGGGTGACCTTGTTGAGTTGCACGGAGAAAAACATCCAAGAAAATAACTTGTATTAGCTTTTACCAGTTGGTGGCGCTACTACTACGATGTAAAATAAGTTGGTAGATGTCTTCAGGGCTGAAGTATCCTCAAATGTGTACAACTTCGAGAAGATAGGATCATCTGAGTCATGTTGCCGGAGCTTTTGTTGCCACAGAGTACAATCGGACTTTTCAGCACCTTAATAGCCACGCCTTTTGCCAAAACGTCACAAAATTCGGCAGAGAGTAAGATCATTGTCTTGAGTCTTTTCTGACTAATTTTCAGTCGGATTCGTCAAAAGGGCACCGTGCAGTACGTGAAAATTAAAATAAAAACAAATTTTTGATTCCACTTGGCGGCACTGTGTGTATAACAAAATAATAACATTACGATGTCTTCAGGTCGGGACGTTTTATTTACAGGTGAAGGTTTGGATTTTTAGGAGCATGTGCAGGGGAGTTATTAAGCATTCATTTATTTGTATTAGGTTCATTTTGTCTTCTTATTATTGATATTTGACTGATTCATTAAAAGCAGACAATTATGTTTTAGGTAAATTTTTTACCTGACATGTTTCGGCGAGTCTTTCGCCTTCTTCAGAGTGTCGCATGATGGTGTCTTGAGCTGATGTTCCATGAGGGTGTGACTTACCTGTCAAAAAAATGAAAAAAATCAGAGCAGTAAAAGAACAAGCACAACATGAACATTACAAATCAGCAATCACTGACCACTGCAAAAGGGAAAACCACATCATGGACCGGGAGAAGGGCAGGGTCATCCGCACAGAAGAGAACAAACAACAGCGCTGGATCAGAGAGGCCATTGAGATCTGCAAGCGAGGCATAAAAACCATGAACAGAGACAAGGGAGCCTTCATCCTCTCTACCACCTGGACCAGCATCTTGGCGGAGTGAACGGACAGCGGGGGGCGTGACTTGCCTTCATTCTTGTGACAGGTAAGTCACGCCCTCATGGAACATCAGCTGATAAAGACGGGTCACAAGACAGCATCATGTGACACTCTGAAGAAGGCGAAAGACTTTCGTATTGTGACATGCTCAAGGCCTAAACACTCATCCGAGCAAATATAAGGTAGATTTTGTTCACCTGCCCGGAGAAAAACATCAACGAAAATAATTTGTATTTGTTTTAACCAGTTGGTGGCGCTACCACTGCGATCAAAAATAAGTTGGCAGCCGTCTTCAGGGCCTGAATATCCTCAAATGTGAAAAATTTCGAGAAGATGGATCATCTGAATCATTTTGCAGGAACTTTTGTTGCCACGGAGAATAATCAGACTCTGCGGCACCGTAATAGCCACGCCCTTCGAAGGAAAGTCACAAAAATAGGGATAGAGTAAGATCAATGTCTTGAGTCTTTTCTAGCCAATTTTCAATCAGATTCGTTAAAAGGGCACCGTGCAGTAAGTCAAAATGTAAAAAATGATATTGATTGGCGCAAGGTGTATAACTGAATATAAACATATAGATGTCTTCAGGTACAGACTTTTTATGTACATGTGAAGTTTTGGATTTTTAGCAGCATGTGCAGGAGAGTTATTAAGCATTTTGTCCATTGCGGCGAAGGAAATCTTAAGTGAAAACTTTGAAGCCCCGCCCCCGTCATATAGTATTTCGGAAACAAAAAATTTTAGCCCCAGTGTTTGTCCCAGGTCTTCAGATGCTACAGATAGAATTTTAAGGCAATCAGATGAAGCCTGTAGGATCAGGGTGCAAAAGAATGACCCCTGTAAACATGCAAAAAAGGGCAAAAGTCGGACTTTCAAAAATTCATAACTCACTTCCTGTTCATATTAGACGTTAAAATATCAAATTTTTCGCCATGCCCGATGAGACTGCCAAGTTTGGTGAGTTTTTGTGCATGTTTCGGGGGTCAAAAATGCGATCGAACAATCGGAAAAATAATAATAATAATAATTTCTACAAAAACAATAGGGACTTCGCAGCGGTCGCTGCTCAGGCCCTAATAATAATAATAATAATAATAATAAAAGTAATAATATTTTCTACAAAAACAATCGGGACCTCGCCGCGGTCGCTGCTCGGGCCCCAATAATAATTTCTACACAATGTCCATTGTGGTGACCCGCCCCCTTTTAAGTAAATTCAAAATGGCCGACTTCCTGTAAAACCTAGCTCATTGCTCCAAGAGACTTTTTTGTAGGTCTTGGTCTTATACATACAGTGAACCCTCGCTACTTCGCGGTTCACCTTTCGCGGGTTCAGTGCTTCGCGGGTCTAAAAAATATTCGGGGGCATTGTAGTTTCGCCGAGCGGCACGACGGGGCGCTGGAGCGGTTAGACGGCCGGCGTGCGCCGAAGAAGAGCGTGGGCGAAGAGGAGAGTGGACGAAGAAGAGCACGTTCCCCCGGACACGATCGGTGGCGACGTTTCGCGCGGTTCGGACCGTACCAGAGCTCCGGCCGGCGTGCGTGGCAGTTAAGCCGTAGAGGAGCACCTTCCCCGGGCACGGGCGGTGCCAAGCGGCCCCTAAGTTTAACCGAATGGAAGCTCCGCAGGAGGAGGGCATGCTCGCGTCACAGTAAGCCGAAGAGGAGCACCTTCCCCGGGCACGGGCGGTGCCAAGCGGCCCCTAAGTTTAACCGAATGGAAGCTCCGCAGGAGGAGGGCATGCTCGCGTCACAGTAAGCCGAAGAGGAGCACCTTCCCCGGGCACGGGCGGTGCCAAGCGGCCCCTAAGTTTAACCGAATGGAAGCTCCGGGGGAGGAGGGCGGGCGTGTGTCACAGTTAAGCCAAATTGGAGCACCTCTTCTGCCCGGGCACGAGCGGAGCGCGAGGCTGTCAGTTATGAATGAATAAATGAATAAATAAATAAAGAATGCCACCTTTCATTTCACAGGGCACACCGGACGGCGTACCAGCAGGTAAAAGTCGGAGTAATTAAATAAATACAAAAAGAATGGCTGGGGAATAAAAAAATAATACGTTTTAATAATAATTTGTTTTTTTTGTTATAACATGAATTTCACTCTCTCTCTCCCCGTATATATATATATATATATATATATATTTATTATATATATTGTATATTTTTTTTAAGCATTTTTGAAGGTGCGCCGCTACTTCGCGGATTTTCAGTTTTCGCGGGTGGTCTCGGTCCCCATTAACCGCGATAACCGAGGGTTCACTGTACTCCATAAAATTTACAAAAAGCGAGGTGAAACACTCAACCAGAGCTGCTTTTTTTTAACATTTCTCGAGGGCCATGGCGAGCCATTTCAAAAAAGCTGCACAACTAACGTATAAAATATTGATAAATTTGCTCGGCCTGATGTGTGTGTAAAGTTTTACGAGTTGTCGTTCATATTTAGAACCTCATAATCAGCTTTGTTTTATTGCCGAACAGTGCAATGCCACTCCCACAACTTTTCACGAAAAAGGACGAATTTCGTATTGTGACATCCTCATGGCCGAAACAGTCATCCGAGCATATATGAGGGCGACCTTGTTGAGTTGCACGGAGAAAAACATCCAAGAAAATAACTTGTATTAGCTTTTACCAGTTGGTGGCGCTACTACTACGATGTAAAATAAGTTGGTAGATGTCTTCAGGGCTGAAGTATCCTCAAATGTGTACAACTTCGAGAAGATAGGATCATCTGAGTCATGTTGCCGGAGCTTTTGTTGCCACAGAGTACAATCGGACTTTTCAGCACCTTAATAGCCACGCCTTTTGCCAAAACGTCACAAAATTCGGCAGAGAGTAAGATCATTGTCTTGAGTCTTTTCTGACTAATTTTCAGTCGGATTCGTCAAAAGGGCACCGTGCAGTACGTGAAAATTAAAATAAAAACACATTTTTGATTCCACTTGGCGGCACTGTGTGTATAACAAAATAATAACATTAAGATGTCTTCAGGTCGGGACGTTTTATTTACAGGTGAAGGTTTGGATTTTTCGGAGCATGTGCAGGGGAGTTATTAAGCATTCATTTATTTGTATTAGGTTCATTTTGTCTTCTTATTATTGATATTTGACTGATTCATTAAAAGCAGACAATTATGTTTTCGGTTAATTTTTTACCTGACATGTTTCGGCGAGTCTTTCGCCTTCTTCAGAGTGTCGCATGATGGTGTCTTGAGCTGATGTTCCATGAGGGTGTGACTTACCTGTCAAAAAAATGAAAAAATCAGAGCAGTAAAAGAACAAGCACAACATGAACATTACAAATCAGCAATCACTGACCACTGCAAAAGGGAAAACCACATCATGGACCGGGAGAAGGGCAGGGTCATCCGCACAGAAGAGAACAAACAACAGCGCTGGATCAGACAGGCCATTGAGATCTGCAAGCGAGGCATAAAAACCATGAACAGAGACAAGGGAGCCTTCATCCTCTCTACCACCTGGACCAGCATCTTGGCGGAGTGAACGGACAGCGGGGGGCGTGACTTGCCTTCATTCTTGTGACAGGTAAGTCACGCCCTCATGGAACATCAGCTGATAAAGACGGGTCACAAGACACCATCATGTGACACTCTGAAGAAGGCGAAAGACTTTCGTATTGTGACATGCTCAAGGCCGAAACACTCATCCGAGCAAATATAAGGTAGATTTTGTTCACCTGCCCGGAGAAAAACATCAACGAAAATAATTTGTATTTGTTTTAACCAGTTGGTGGCGCTACCACTGCGATCAAAAATAAGTTGGCAGCCGTCTTCAGGGCCTGAATATCCTCAAATGTGAAAGATTTCCAGAAGATGGATCATCTGATCATTTTGCAGGAACTTTTGTTGCCACGGAGAATAATCAGAGTCTGCGGCACCGTAATAGCCACGCCCTTTGAAGGAAAGTCATAAAAATAGGGATAGAGTAAGATCAATGTCTTGAGTCTTTTCTAGCCAATTTTCAATCGGATTCGTTAAAAGGGCACCGTGCAGTACGTCAAAATGTAAAAATTTATATTGATTGGCGCAAGGTGTATAACTGAATATAAACATATAGATGTCTTCAGGTACCGACTCTTTATGTACATGTGAAGTTTTGGATTTTTAGCAGCACGTGCAGGAGAGTTATTAAGCATTTTGTCCATTGCGGCGAAGGAAATCTTAAGTGAAAACTTTGAAGCCCCGCCCCGTCATATAGTATTTCGGAAACGAAAAATTTTAGCCCCAGTGTTTGTCCCAGGTCTTAAGATGCTCCAGACAGAACTTTAAGGCAATCAGATGAAGCCTTTAGGATCAGGGTGCAAAAGAATGACCCCTGTAAACATGCAAAAAAGGGCAAAAGTCGGACTTTCAAAAATTCATAACTCACTTCCTGTTCATATTAGACGTTAAAAAATATCACATTTTTCGCCATGCCCGATGAGACTGCCAAGTTTGGTGAGTTTTTGTGCATGTTTCGGGGGTCAAAAATGCGATCGAACAATCGGAAAAATAATAATAATAATAATTTCTACAAAAACAATAGGGACTTCGCAGCGGTCGCTGCTCAGGCCCTAATAATAATAATAATAATAATAATAATAATAATAAAAGTAATAATATTTTCTACAAAAACAATAGGGACCTCGCCGCGGTCGCTGCTCGGGCCCCAATAATAATTTCTACACAAAGTCCATTGTGGAGACCCGCCCCCTTTTAAGTAAATTCAAAATGGCCGACTTCCTGTAAAACCTAGCTCATTGCTCCAAGAGACTTTTTTGTAGGTCTTGGTCTTATACATACAGTGAACCCTCGCTACTTCGAGGTTCACCTTTCGCGGGTTCAGTGCTTCGCGGGTCTAAAAAATATTCGGGGGCATTGTAGTTTCGCCGAGCGGCACGACGGGGCGCTGGAGCGGTTAGACGGCCGGCGGGCGCCGAAGAAGAGCGTGGGCGAAGAGGAGAGTGGACGAAGAAGAGCACGTTCCCCCGGACACGATCGGTGGCGACGTTTCGCGCGGTTCGGACCGTACCAGAGCTCCGGCCGGCGTGCGTGGCAGTTAAGCCGTAGAGGAGCACCTTCCCCGGGCACGGGCGGTTCCAAGCGGCCCCTGAGTTTAACCGAATGGAAGCTCCGGAGGAGGAGGGCATGCTCGCGTCACAGTAAGCCGAAGAGGAGCACCTTCCCCGGGCACGGGCGGTTCCAAGCGGCCCCTAAGTTTAACCGAATGGAAGCTCCGGAGGAGGAGGGCATGCTCGCGTCACAGTAAGCCGAAGAGGAGCACCTTCCCCGGGCACGGGCGGTGCCAAGCGGCCCCTAAGTTTAACCGAATGGAAGCTCCGGGGGAGGAGGGCGGGCGTGTGTCACAGTTAAGCCGAATTGGAGCACCTCTTCTGCCCGGGCACGAGCGGAGCGCGAGGCTGTCAGTTATGAATGAATAAATGAATAAATAAATAAAGAATGCCACCTTTCATTTCACAGGGCACACCGGACGGCGTACCAGCAGGTAAAAGTCGGAGTAATTAAATAAATACAAAAAGAATGGTTGGGGAATAAAAAAATAATAAGTTTTAATAATAATTTGTTTTTTTTGTTATAACATGAATTTCACTCTCTGTCTCTCTCTCTCCCCCCGTATATATATATATATATATATATATATATATTTATATATTTATTATATATATTGTATATTTTTTTTAAGCATTTTTGAAGGTGCGCCGCTACTTCGCGGATTTTCAGTTTTCGCGGGTGGTCTCGGTCCCCATTAACCGCGATAACCGAGGGCTCACTGTACTCCATAAAATTTACAAAAAGCGAGGTGAAACACTCAACCAGGGCTGCTTTTTTGAACATTTCTCGAGGGCCATGGTGAGCCATTTCAAAAAAGCTGCACAACTAACGTATAAAATATTGATAAATTTGCTCGGCCTGATGTGTGTGTAAAGTTTCACGAGTTGTTGTTCATATTTAGAACCTCATAATCAGCGTTGTTTTATTGCCGAACAGTGCAATGCCACTCCCACAACTTTTCATGAAAAAGGACAAATTTCGTATTATGACATCCTCATGGCCCGAAACAGTCATCCGAGCATATATGAGGGCGACCTTGTTGAGTTGCACGGAGAAAAACATCCAAGAAAATAACTTGTATTAGCTATTAGCAGTTGGTGGCGCTACTACTACGATGAAAAATAAGTTGGTAGATGTCTTCAGGGCTTAAGTATCCTCAAATGTGTGCAACTTCGAGAAGATAGGATCATCTGAGTCATGTTGCTGGAGCTTTTGTTGCCACAGAGTACAATCGGACTTTTCAGCACCGTAATAGCCACGCCTTTTGCCAAAACGTCACAAAATTCGGCAGAGAGTAAGATCATTGTCTAGAGTCTTTTCTGACTAATTTTCAGTCGGATTCGTCAAAAGGGCACCGTGCAGTACATGAAAATTAAAATAAAAAACAATTTTTGATTCCACTTGGCGGCACTGTGTGTATAACAAAATAATAACATTAAGATGTCTTCAGGTCGGGACGTTTTATTTACAGGTGAAGGTTTGGATTTTTAGGAGCATGTGCAGGGGAGTTATTAAGCATTCATTTATTTGTATTAGGTTCATTTTGTCTTCTTATTATTGATATTTGACTGATTCATTAAAAGCAGACAATTATGTTTTAGGTAAATCTTTTACCTGACATGTTTCGGCGAGTCTTTCGCCTTCTTCAGAGTGTCGCATGATGGTGTCTTGAGCTGATGTTCCATGAGGGTGTGACTTACCTGTCAAAAAAATGAAAAAAATCAGAGCAGTAAAAGAACAAGCACAACATGAACATTACAAATCAGCAATCACTGACCACTGCAAAAGGGAAAACCACATCATGGACCGGGAGAAGGGCAGGGTCATCCGCACAGAAGAGAACAAACAACAGCGCTGGATCAGAGAGGCCATTGAGATCTGCAAGCGAGGCATAAAAACCATGAACAGAGACAAGGGAGCCTTCATCCTCTCTACCACCTGGACCAGCATCTTGGCGGAGTGAACGGACAGCGGGGGGCGTGACTTGCCTTCATTCTTGTGACAGGTAAGTCACGCCCTCATGGAACATCAGCTGATAAAGACGGGTCACAAGACAGCATCATGTGACACTCTGAAGAAGGCGAAAGACTTTCGTATTGTGACATGCTCAAGGCCTAAACACTCATCCGAGCAAATATAAGGTAGATTTTGTTCACCTGCCCGGAGAAAAACATCAACGAAAATAATTTGTATTTGTTTTAACCAGTTGGTGGCGCTACCACTGCGATCAAAAATAAGTTGGCAGCCGTCTTCAGGGCCTGAATATCCTCAAATGTGAAAAATTTCGAGAAGATGGATCATCTGAATCATTTTGCAGGAACTTTTGTTGCCACGGAGAATAATCAGACTCTGCGGCACCGTAATAGCCACGCCCTTCGAAGGAAAGTCACAAAAATAGGGATAGAGTAAGATCAATGTCTTGAGTCTTTTCTAGCCAATTTTCAATCAGATTCGTTAAAAGGGCACCGTGCAGTACGTCAAAATGTAAAAAATGATATTGATTGGCGCAAGGTGTAGAACTGAATATAAACATATAGATGTCTTCAGGTACCGACTCTTTATGTACATGTGAAGTTTTGGATTTTTAGCAGCATGTGCAGGAGAGTTATTAAGCATTTTGTCCATTGCGGCGAAGGAAATCTTAAGTGAAAACTTTGAAGCCCCGCCCCCGTCATATAGTATTTCGGAAACAAAAAATTTTAGCCCCAGTGTTTGTCCCAGGTCTTAAGATGCTACAGACAGAACTTTAAGGTAATCAGATGAAGCCTTTAGGATCAGGGTGCAAAAGAATGACCCCTGTAAACATGCAAAAAAGGGCAAAAGTCGGACTTTCAAAAATTCATAACTCACTTCCTGTTCATATTAGACGTTAAAATATCAAATTTTTCGCCATGCCCGATGAGACAGCCAAGTTTGGTGAGTTTTTGTGCATGTTTCGGGGGTCAAAAATGCGATCGAACAATCGGAAAAATAATAATAATAATAATTTCTACAAAAACAATAGGGACTTCGCAGCGGTCGCTGCTCAGGCCCTAATAATAATAATAATAATAAAAGTAATAATATTTTCTACAAAAACAATAGGGACCTCGCCGCGGTCGCTGCTCGGGCCCCAATAATAATTTCTACACAAAGTCCATTGTGGTGACCCGCCCCCTTTTAAGTAAATTCAAAATGGCCGACTTCCTGTAAAACCTAGCTCATTGCTCCAAGAGACTATTTTGTAGGTCTTGGTCTTATACATACAGTGAACCCTCGCTACTTCGCGGTTCACCTTTCGCGGGTTCAGTGCTTCGCGGGTCTAAAAAATATTCGGGGGCATTGTAGTTTCGCCGAGCGACACAACGGGGCGCTGGAGCGGTTAGACGGCCGGCGTGCGCCGAAGAAGAGCGTGGGCGAAGAGGAGAGTGGACGAAGAAGAGCACGTTCCCCCGGACACGATCGGTGGCGACGTTTCGCGCGGTTCGGACCGTACCAGAGCTCCGGCCAGCGTGCGTGGCAGTTAAGCCGAAGAGGAGCACCTTCCCCGGGCACGGGCGGTTCCAAGCGGCCCCTAAGTTTAACCGAATGGAAGCTCCGGAGGAGGAGGGCATGCTCGCGTCACAGTAAGCCGAAGAGGAGCACCTTCCCCGGGCACGGGCGGTGCCAAGCGGCCCCTAAGTTTAACCGAATGGAAGCTCCGGGGGAGGAGGGCGGGCGTGTGTCACAGTTAAGCCAAATTGGAGCACCTCTTCTGCCCGGGCACGAGCGGAGCGCGAGGCTGTCAGTTATGAATGAATAAATGAATAAATAAATAAAGAATGCCACCTTTCATTTCACAGGGCACACCGGACGGCGTACCAGCAGGTAAAAGTCGGAGTAATTAAATAAATACAAAAAGAATGGCTGGGGAATAAAAAAATAATACGTTTTAATAATAATTTGGTTTTTTTGTTATAACATGAATTTCACTCTCTCTCTCCCCGTATATATATATATATATATATATATATATATATATATATATATATATATATATATATATATATATATATATATATTATTATATATATTGTATATTTTTTTTAAGCATTTTTGAAGGTGCGCCGCTACTTCGCGGATTTTCAGTTTTCGCGGGTGGTCTCAGTCTCTATTAACCGCGATAACCGAGGGTTCACTGTACTCCATAAAATTTACAAAAAGCGAGGTGAAACACTCAACCAGAGCTGCTTTTTTTAACATTTCTCGAGGGCCATGGCGAGCCATTTCAAAAAAGCTGCACAACTAACGTATAAAATATTGATAAATTTGCTCGGCCTGATGTGTGTGTAAAGTTTTACGAGTTGTCGTTCATATTTAGAACCTCATAATCAGCTTTGTTTTATTGCCGAACAGTGCAATGCCACTCCCACAACTTTTCACGAAAAAGGACGAATTTCGTATTGTGACATCCTCATGGCCGAAACAGTCATCCGAGCATATATGAGGGCGACCTTGTTGAGTTGCACGGAGAAAAACATCCAAGAAAATAACTTGTATTAGCTTTTACCAGTTGGTGGCGCTACTACTACGATGTAAAATAAGTTGGTAGATGTCTTCAGGGCTGAAGTATCCTCAAATGTGTACAACTTCGAGAAGATAGGATCATCTGAGTCATGTTGCCGGAGCTTTTGTTGCCACAGAGTACAATCGGACTTTTCAGCACCTTAATAGCCACGCCTTTTGCCAAAACGTCACAAAATTCGGCAGAGAGTAAGATCATTGTCTTGAGTCTTTTCTGACTAATTTTCAGTCGGATTCGTCAAAAGGGCACCGTGCAGTACGTGAAAATTAAAATAAAAACACATTTTTGATTCCACTTGGCGGCACTGTGTGTATAACAAAATAATAACATTAAGATGTCTTCAGGTCGGGACGTTTTATTTACAGGTGAAGGTTTGGATTTTTCGGAGCATGTGCAGGGGAGTTATTAAGCATTCATTTATTTGTATTAGGTTCATTTTGTCTTCTTATTATTGATATTTGACTGATTCATTAAAAGCAGACAATTATGTTTTCGGTTAATTTTTTACCTGACATGTTTCGGCGAGTCTTTCGCCTTCTTCAGAGTGTCGCATGATGGTGTCTTGAGCTGATGTTCCATGAGGGTGTGACTTACCTGTCAAAAAAATGAAAAAATCAGAGCAGTAAAAGAACAAGCACAACATGAACATTACAAATCAGCAATCACTGACCACTGCAAAAGGGAAAACCACATCATGGACCGGGAGAAGGGCAGGGTCATCCGCACAGAAGAGAACAAACAACAGCGCTGGATCAGACAGGCCATTGAGATCTGCAAGCGAGGCATAAAAACCATGAACAGAGACAAGGGAGCCTTCATCCTCTCTACCACCTGGACCAGCATCTTGGCGGAGTGAACGGACAGCGGGGGGCGTGACTTGCCTTCATTCTTGTGACAGGTAAGTCACGCCCTCATGGAACATCAGCTGATAAAGACGGGTCACAAGACACCATCATGTGACACTCTGAAGAAGGCGAAAGACTTTCGTATTGTGACATGCTCAAGGCCGAAACACTAATCCGAGCAAATATAAGGTAGATTTTGTTCACCTGCCCGGAGAAAAACATCAACGAAAATAATTTGTATTTGTTTTAACCAGTTGGTGGCGCTACCACTGCGATCAAAAATAAGTTGGCAGCCGTCTTCAGGGCCTGAATATCCTCAAATGTGAAAGATTTCCAGAAGATGGATCATCTGATCATTTTGCAGGAACTTTTGTTGCCACGGAGAATAATCAGAGTCTGCGGCACCGTAATAGCCACGCCCTTTGAAGGAAAGTCATAAAAATAGGGATAGAGTAAGATCAATGTCTTGAGTCTTTTCTAGCCAATTTTCAATCGGATTCGTTAAAAGGGCACCGTGCAGTACGTCAAAATGTAAAAATTTATATTGATTGGCGCAAGGTGTATAACTGAATATAAACATATAGATGTCTTCAGGTACCGACTCTTTATGTACATGTGAAGTTTTGGATTTTTAGCAGCACGTGCAGGAGAGTTATTAAGCATTTTGTCCATTGCGGCGAAGGAAATCTTAAGTGAAAACTTTGAAGCCCCGCCCCGTCATATAGTATTTCGGAAACGAAAAATTTTAGCCCCAGTGTTTGTCCCAGGTCTTAAGATGCTCCAGACAGAACTTTAAGGCAATCAGATGAAGCCTTTAGGATCAGGGTGCAAAAGAATGACCCCTGTAAACATGCAAAAAAGGGCAAAAGTCGGACTTTCAAAAATTCATAACTCACTTCCTGTTCATATTAGACGTTAAAAAATATCACATTTTTCGCCATGCCCGATGAGACTGCCAAGTTTGGTGAGTTTTTGTGCATGTTTCGGGGGTCAAAAATGCGATCGAACAATCGGAAAAATAATAATAATAATAATTTCTACAAAAACAATAGGGACTTCGCAGCGGTCGCTGCTCAGGCCCTAATAATAATAATAATAATAATAATAATAATAATAAAAGTAATAATATTTTCTACAAAAACAATAGGGACCTCGCCGCGGTCGCTGCTCGGGCCCCAATAATAATTTCTACACAAAGTCCATTGTGGAGACCCGCACCCTTTTAAGTAAATTCAAAATGGCCGACTTCCTGTAAAACCTAGCTCATTGCTCCAAGAGACTTTTTTGTAGGTCTTGGTCTTATACATACAGTGAACCCTCGCTACTTCGAGGTTCACCTTTCGCGGGTTCAGTGCTTCGCGGGTCTAAAAAATATTCGGGGGCATTGTAGTTTCGCCGAGCGGCACGACGGGGCGCTGGAGCGGTTAGACGGCCGGCGGGCGCCGAAGAAGAGCGTGGGCGAAGAGGAGAGTGGACGAAGAAGAGCACGTTCCCCCGGACACGATCGGTGGCGACGTTTCGCGCGGTTCGGACCGTACCAGAGCTCCGGCCGGCGTGCGTGGCAGTTAAGCCGTAGAGGAGCACCTTCCCCGGGCACGGGCGGTTCCAAGCGGCCCCTGAGTTTAACCGAATGGAAGCTCCGGAGGAGGAGGGCATGCTCGCGTCACAGTAAGCCGAAGAGGAGCACCTTCCCCGGGCACGGGCGGTTCCAAGCGGCCCCTAAGTTTAACCGAATGGAAGCTCCGGAGGAGGAGGGCATGCTCGCGTCACAGTAAGCCGAAGAGGAGCACCTTCCCCGGGCACGGGCGGTGCCAAGCGGCCCCTAAGTTTAACCGAATGGAAGCTCCGGGGGAGGAGGGCGGGCGTGTGTCACAGTTAAGCCGAATTGGAGCACCTCTTCTGCCCGGGCACGAGCGGAGCGCGAGGCTGTCAGTTATGAATGAATAAATGAATAAATAAATAAAGAATGCCACCTTTCATTTCACAGGGCACACCGGACGGCGTACCAGCAGGTAAAAGTCGGAGTAATTAAATAAATACAAAAAGAATGGTTGGGGAATAAAAAAATAATAAGTTTTAATAATAATTTGTTTTTTTTGTTATAACATGAATTTCACTCTCTGTCTCTCTCTCTCCCCCCGTATATATATATATATATATATATATATATATATTTATATATTTATTATATATATTGTATATTTTTTTTAAGCATTTTTGAAGGTGCGCCGCTACTTCGCGGATTTTCAGTTTTCGCGGGTGGTCTCGGTCCCCATTAACCGCGATAACCGAGGGCTCACTGTACTCCATAAAATTTACAAAAAGCGAGGTGAAACACTCAACCAGGGCTGCTTTTTTGAACATTTCTCGAGGGCCATGGTGAGCCATTTCAAAAAAGCTGCACAACTAACGTATAAAATATTGATAAATTTGCTCGGCCTGATGTGTGTGTAAAGTTTCACGAGTTGTTGTTCATATTTAGAACCTCATAATCAGCGTTGTTTTATTGCCGAACAGTGCAATGCCACTCCCACAACTTTTCATGAAAAAGGACAAATTTCGTATTATGACATCCTCATGGCCCGAAACAGTCATCCGAGCATATATGAGGGCGACCTTGTTGAGTTGCACGGAGAAAAACATCCAAGAAAATAACTTGTATTAGCTATTAGCAGTTGGTGGCGCTACTACTACGATGAAAAATAAGTTGGTAGATGTCTTCAGGGCTTAAGTATCCTCAAATGTGTGCAACTTCGAGAAGATAGGATCATCTGAGTCATGTTGCTGGAGCTTTTGTTGCCACAGAGTACAATCGGACTTTTCAGCACCGTAATAGCCACGCCTTTTGCCAAAACGTCACAAAATTCGGCAGAGAGTAAGATCATTGTCTAGAGTCTTTTCTGACTAATTTTCAGTCGGATTCGTCAAAAGGGCACCGTGCAGTACATGAAAATTAAAATAAAAAACAATTTTTGATTCCACTTGGCGGCACTGTGTGTATAACAAAATAATAACATTAAGATGTCTTCAGGTCGGGACGTTTTATTTACAGGTGAAGGTTTGGATTTTTAGGAGCATGTGCAGGGGAGTTATTAAGCATTCATTTATTTGTATTAGGTTCATTTTGTCTTCTTATTATTGATATTTGACTGATTCATTAAAAGCAGACAATTATGTTTTAGGTAAATCTTTTACCTGACATGTTTCGGCGAGTCTTTCGCCTTCTTCAGAGTGTCGCATGATGGTGTCTTGAGCTGATGTTCCATGAGGGTGTGACTTACCTGTCAAAAAAATGAAAAAAATCAGAGCAGTAAAAGAACAAGCACAACATGAACATTACAAATCAGCAATCACTGACCACTGCAAAAGGGAAAACCACATCATGGACCGGGAGAAGGGCAGGGTCATCCGCACAGAAGAGAACAAACAACAGCGCTGGATCAGAGAGGCCATTGAGATCTGCAAGCGAGGCATAAAAACCATGAACAGAGACAAGGGAGCCTTCATCCTCTCTACCACCTGGACCAGCATCTTGGCGGAGTGAACGGACAGCGGGGGGCGTGACTTGCCTTCATTCTTGTGACAGGTAAGTCACGCCCTCATGGAACATCAGCTGATAAAGACGGGTCACAAGACAGCATCATGTGACACTCTGAAGAAGGCGAAAGACTTTTTCGTATTGTGACATGCTCAAGGCCTAAACACTCATCCGAGCAAATATAAGGTAGATTTTGTTCACCTGCCCGGAGAAAAACATCAACGAAAATAATTTGTATTTGTTTTAACCAGTTGGTGGCGCTACCACTGCGATCAAAAATAAGTTGGCAGCCGTCTTCAGGGCCTGAATATCCTCAAATGTGAAAAATTTCGAGAAGATGGATCATCTGAATCATTTTGCAGGAACTTTTGTTGCCACGGAGAATAATCAGACTCTGCGGCACCGTAATAGCCACGCCCTTCGAAGGAAAGTCACAAAAATAGGGATAGAGTAAGATCAATGTCTTGAGTCTTTTCTAGCCAATTTTCAATCAGATTCGTTAAAAGGGCACCGTGCAGTACGTCAAAATGTAAAAAATGATATTGATTGGCGCAAGGTGTAGAACTGAATATAAACATATAGATGTCTTCAGGTACCGACTCTTTATGTACATGTGAAGTTTTGGATTTTTAGCAGCATGTGCAGGAGAGTTATTAAGCATTTTGTCCATTGCGGCGAAGGAAATCTTAAGTGAAAACTTTGAAGCCCCGCCCCCGTCATATAGTATTTCGGAAACAAAAAATTTTAGCCCCAGTGTTTGTCCCAGGTCTTAAGATGCTACAGACAGAACTTTAAGGTAATCAGATGAAGCCTTTAGGATCAGGGTGCAAAAGAATGACCCCTGTAAACATGCAAAAAAGGGCAAAAGTCGGACTTTCAAAAATTCATAACTCACTTCCTGTTCATATTAGACGTTAAAATATCAAATTTTTCGCCATGCCCGATGAGACAGCCAAGTTTGGTGAGTTTTTGTGCATGTTTCGGGGGTCAAAAATGCGATCGAACAATCGGAAAAATAATAATAATAATAATTTCTACAAAAACAATAGGGACTTCGCAGCGGTCGCTGCTCAGGCCCTAATAATAATAATAATAATAAAAGTAATAATATTTTCTACAAAAACAATAGGGACCTCGCCGCGGTCGCTGCTCGGGCCCCAATAATAATTTCTACACAAAGTCCATTGTGGTGACCCGCCCCCTTTTAAGTAAATTCAAAATGGCCGACTTCCTGTAAAACCTAGCTCATTGCTCCAAGAGACTATTTTGTAGGTCTTGGTCTTATACATACAGTGAACCCTCGCTACTTCGCGGTTCACCTTTCGCGGGTTCAGTGCTTCGCGGGTCTAAAAAATATTCGGGGGCATTGTAGTTTCGCCGAGCGACACAACGGGGCGCTGGAGCGGTTAGACGGCCGGCGTGCGCCGAAGAAGAGCGTGGGCGAAGAGGAGAGTGGACGAAGAAGAGCACGTTCGGTGGCGACGTTTCGCGCGGTTCGGACCGTACCAGAGCTCCGGCCAGCGTGCGTGGCAGTTAAGCCGAAGAGGAGCACCTTCCCCGGGCACGGGCGGTTCCAAGCGGCCCCTAAGTTTAACCGAATGGAAGCTCCGGAGGAGGAGGGCATGCTCGCGTCACAGTAAGCCGAAGAGGAGCACCTTCCCCGGGCACGGGCGGTGCCAAGCGGCCCCTAAGTTTAACCGAATGGAAGCTCCGGGGGAGGAGGGCGGGCGTGTGTCACAGTTAAGCCAAATTGGAGCACCTCTTCTGCCCGGGCACGAGCGGAGCGCGAGGCTGTCAGTTATGAATGAATAAATGAATAAATAAATAAAGAATGCCACCTTTCATTTCACAGGGCACACCGGACGGCGTACCAGCAGGTAAAAGTCGGAGTAATTAAATAAATACAAAAAGAATGGCTGGGGAATAAAAAAATAATACGTTTTAATAATAATTTGGTTTTTTTGTTATAACATGAATTTCACTCTCTCTCTCCCCGTATATATATATATATATATATATATATATATATATATATATATATATATATATATATATATATATATATATATATATATATTTATTATATATATTGTATATTTTTTTTAAGCATTTTTGAAGGTGCGCCGCTACTTCGCGGATTTTCAGTTTTCGCGGGTGGTCTCAGTCTCTATTAACCGCGATAACCGAGGGTTCACTGTACTCCATAAAATTTACAAAAAGCGAGGTGAAACACTCAACCAGAGCTGCTTTTTTTAACATTTCTCGAGGGCCATGGCGAGCCATTTCAAAAAAGCTGCACAACTAACGTATAAAATATTGATAAATTTGCTCGGCCTGATGTGTGTGTAAAGTTTTACGAGTTGTCGTTCATATTTAGAACCTCATAATCAGCTTTGTTTTATTGCCGAACAGTGCAATGCCACTCCCACAACTTTTCACGAAAAAGGACGAATTTCGTATTGTGACATCCTCATGGCCGAAACAGTCATCCGAGCATATATGAGGGCGACCTTGTTGAGTTGCACGGAGAAAAACATCCAAGAAAATAACTTGTATTAGCTTTTACCAGTTGGTGGCGCTACTACTACGATGTAAAATAAGTTGGTAGATGTCTTCAGGGCTGAAGTATCCTCAAATGTGTACAACTTCGAGAAGATAGGATCATCTGAGTCATGTTGCCGGAGCTTTTGTTGCCACAGAGTACAATCGGACTTTTCAGCACCTTAATAGCCACGCCTTTTGCCAAAACGTCACAAAATTCGGCAGAGAGTAAGATCATTGTCTTGAGTCTTTTCTGACTAATTTTCAGTCGGATTCGTCAAAAGGGCACCGTGCAGTACGTGAAAATTAAAATAAAAACACATTTTTGATTCCACTTGGCGGCACTGTGTGTATAACAAAATAATAACATTAAGATGTCTTCAGGTCGGGACGTTTTATTTACAGGTGAAGGTTTGGATTTTTCGGAGCATGTGCAGGGGAGTTATTAAGCATTCATTTATTTGTATTAGGTTCATTTTGTCTTCTTATTATTGATATTTGACTGATTCATTAAAAGCAGACAATTATGTTTTCGGTTAATTTTTTACCTGACATGTTTCGGCGAGTCTTTCGCCTTCTTCAGAGTGTCGCATGATGGTGTCTTGAGCTGATGTTCCATGAGGGTGTGACTTACCTGTCAAAAAAATGAAAAAATCAGAGCAGTAAAAGAACAAGCACAACATGAACATTACAAATCAGCAATCACTGACCACTGCAAAAGGGAAAACCACATCATGGACCGGGAGAAGGGCAGGGTCATCCGCACAGAAGAGAACAAACAACAGCGCTGGATCAGACAGGCCATTGAGATCTGCAAGCGAGGCATAAAAACCATGAACAGAGACAAGGGAGCCTTCATCCTCTCTACCACCTGGACCAGCATCTTGGCGGAGTGAACGGACAGCGGGGGGCGTGACTTGCCTTCATTCTTGTGACAGGTAAGTCACGCCCTCATGGAACATCAGCTGATAAAGACGGGTCACAAGACACCATCATGTGACACTCTGAAGAAGGCGAAAGACTTTCGTATTGTGACATGCTCAAGGCCGAAACACTCATCCGAGCAAATATAAGGTAGATTTTGTTCACCTGCCCGGAGAAAAACATCAACGAAAATAATTTGTATTTGTTTTAACCAGTTGGTGGCGCTACCACTGCGATCAAAAATAAGTTGGCAGCCGTCTTCAGGGCCTGAATATCCTCAAATGTGAAAGATTTCCAGAAGATGGATCATCTGATCATTTTGCAGGAACTTTTGTTGCCACGGAGAATAATCAGAGTCTGCGGCACCGTAATAGCCACGCCCTTTGAAGGAAAGTCATAAAAATAGGGATAGAGTAAGATCAATGTCTTGAGTCTTTTCTAGCCAATTTTCAATCGGATTCGTTAAAAGGGCACCGTGCAGTACGTCAAAATGTAAAAATTTATATTGATTGGCGCAAGGTGTATAACTGAATATAAACATATAGATGTCTTCAGGTACCGACTCTTTATGTACATGTGAAGTTTTGGATTTTTAGCAGCACGTGCAGGAGAGTTATTAAGCATTTTGTCCATTGCGGCGAAGGAAATCTTAAGTGAAAACTTTGAAGCCCCGCCCCGTCATATAGTATTTCGGAAACGAAAAATTTTAGCCCCAGTGTTTGTCCCAGGTCTTAAGATGCTCCAGACAGAACTTTAAGGCAATCAGATGAAGCCTTTAGGATCAGGGTGCAAAAGAATGACCCCTGTAAACATGCAAAAAAGGGCAAAAGTCGGACTTTCAAAAATTCATAACTCACTTCCTGTTCATATTAGACGTTAAAAAATATCACATTTTTCGCCATGCCCGATGAGACTGCCAAGTTTGGTGAGTTTTTGTGCATGTTTCGGGGGTCAAAAATGCGATCGAACAATCGGAAAAATAATAATAATAATAATTTCTACAAAAACAATAGGGACTTCGCAGCGGTCGCTGCTCAGGCCCTAATAATAATAATAATAATAATAATAATAATAATAAAAGTAATAATATTTTCTACAAAAACAATAGGGACCTCGCCGCGGTCGCTGCTCGGGCCCCAATAATAATTTCTACACAAAGTCCATTGTGGAGACCCGCCCCCTTTTAAGTAAATTCAAATTGGCCGACTTCCTGTAAAACCTAGCTCATTGCTCCAAGAGACTTTTTTGTAGGTCTTGGTCTTATACATACAGTGAACCCTCGCTACTTCGAGGTTCACCTTTCGCGGGTTCAGTGCTTCGCGGGTCTAAAAAATATTCGGGGGCATTGTAGTTTCGCCGAGCGGCACGACGGGGCGCTGGAGCGGTTAGACGGCCGGCGGGCGCCGAAGAAGAGCGTGGGCGAAGAGGAGAGTGGACGAAGAAGAGCACGTTCCCCCGGACACGATCGGTGGCGACGTTTCGCGCGGTTCGGACCGTACCAGAGCTCCGGCCGGCGTGCGTGGCAGTTAAGCCGTAGAGGAGCACCTTCCCCGGGCACGGGCGGTTCCAAGCGGCCCCTGAGTTTAACCGAATGGAAGCTCCGGAGGAGGAGGGCATGCTCGCGTCACAGTAAGCCGAAGAGGAGCACCTTCCCCGGGCACGGGCGGTGCCAAGCGGCCCCTAAGTTTAACCGAATGGAAGCTCCGGGGGAGGAGGGCGGGCGTGTGTCACAGTTAAGCCGAATTGGAGCACCTCTTCTGCCCGGGCACGAGCGGAGCGCGAGGCTGTCAGTTATGAATGAATAAATGAATAAATAAATAAAGAATGCCACCTTTCATTTCACAGGGCACACCGGACGGCGTACCAGCAGGTAAAAGTCGGAGTAATTAAATAAATACAAAAAGAATGGTTGGGGAATAAAAAAATAATAAGTTTTAATAATAATTTGTTTTTTTTGTTATAACATGAATTTCACTCTCTGTCTCTCTCTCTCCCCCCGTATATATATATATATATATATATATATATATATTTATATATTTATTATATATATTGTATATTTTTTTTAAGCATTTTTGAAGGTGCGCCGCTACTTCGCGGATTTTCAGTTTTCGCGGGTGGTCTCGGTCCCCATTAACCGCGATAACCGAGGGCTCACTGTACTCCATAAAATTTACAAAAAGCGAGGTGAAACACTCAACCAGGGCTGCTTTTTTGAACATTTCTCGAGGGCCATGGTGAGCCATTTCAAAAAAGCTGCACAACTAACGTATAAAATATTGATAAATTTGCTCGGCCTGATGTGTGTGTAAAGTTTCACGAGTTGTTGTTCATATTTAGAACCTCATAATCAGCGTTGTTTTATTGCCGAACAGTGCAATGCCACTCCCACAACTTTTCATGAAAAAGGACAAATTTCGTATTATGACATCCTCATGGCCCGAAACAGTCATCCGAGCATATATGAGGGCGACCTTGTTGAGTTGCACGGAGAAAAACATCCAAGAAAATAACTTGTATTAGCTATTAGCAGTTGGTGGCGCTACTACTACGATGAAAAATAAGTTGGTAGATGTCTTCAGGGCTTAAGTATCCTCAAATGTGTGCAACTTCGAGAAGATAGGATCATCTGAGTCATGTTGCTGGAGCTTTTGTTGCCACAGAGTACAATCGGACTTTTCAGCACCGTAATAGCCACGCCTTTTGCCAAAACGTCACAAAATTCGGCAGAGAGTAAGATCATTGTCTAGAGTCTTTTCTGACTAATTTTCAGTCGGATTCGTCAAAAGGGCACCGTGCAGTACATGAAAATTAAAATAAAAAACAATTTTTGATTCCACTTGGCGGCACTGTGTGTATAACAAAATAATAACATTAAGATGTCTTCAGGTCGGGACGTTTTATTTACAGGTGAAGGTTTGGATTTTTAGGAGCATGTGCAGGGGAGTTATTAAGCATTCATTTATTTGTATTAGGTTCATTTTGTCTTCTTATTATTGATATTTGACTGATTCATTAAAAGCAGACAATTATGTTTTAGGTAAATCTTTTACCTGACATGTTTCGGCGAGTCTTTCGCCTTCTTCAGAGTGTCGCATGATGGTGTCTTGAGCTGATGTTCCATGAGGGTGTGACTTACCTGTCAAAAAAATGAAAAAAATCAGAGCAGTAAAAGAACAAGCACAACATGAACATTACAAATCAGCAATCACTGACCACTGCAAAAGGGAAAACCACATCATGGACCGGGAGAAGGGCAGGGTCATCCGCACAGAAGAGAACAAACAACAGCGCTGGATCAGAGAGGCCATTGAGATCTGCAAGCGAGGCATAAAAACCATGAACAGAGACAAGGGAGCCTTCATCCTCTCTACCACCTGGACCAGCATCTTGGCGGAGTGAACGGACAGCGGGGGGCGTGACTTGCCTTCATTCTTGTGACAGGTAAGTCACGCCCTCATGGAACATCAGCTGATAAAGACGGGTCACAAGACAGCATCATGTGACACTCTGAAGAAGGCGAAAGACTTTCGTATTGTGACATGCTCAAGGCCTAAACACTCATCCGAGCAAATATAAGGTAGATTTTGTTCACCTGCCCGGAGAAAAACATCAACGAAAATAATTTGTATTTGTTTTAACCAGTTGGTGGCGCTACCACTGCGATCAAAAATAAGTTGGCAGCCGTCTTCAGGGCCTGAATATCCTCAAATGTGAAAAATTTCGAGAAGATGGATCATCTGAATCATTTTGCAGGAACTTTTGTTGCCACGGAGAATAATCAGACTCTGCGGCACCGTAATAGCCACGCCCTTCGAAGGAAAGTCACAAAAATAGGGATAGAGTAAGATCAATGTCTTGAGTCTTTTCTAGCCAATTTTCAATCAGATTCGTTAAAAGGGCACCGTGCAGTACGTCAAAATGTAAAAAATGATATTGATTGGCGCAAGGTGTAGAACTGAATATAAACATATAGATGTCTTCAGGTACCGACTCTTTATGTACATGTGAAGTTTTGGATTTTTAGCAGCATGTGCAGGAGAGTTATTAAGCATTTTGTCCATTGCGGCGAAGGAAATCTTAAGTGAAAACTTTGAAGCCCCGCCCCCGTCATATAGTATTTCGGAAACAAAAAATTTTAGCCCCAGTGTTTGTCCCAGGTCTTAAGATGCTACAGACAGAACTTTAAGGTAATCAGATGAAGCCTTTAGGATCAGGGTGCAAAAGAATGACCCCTGTAAACATGCAAAAAAGGGCAAAAGTCGGACTTTCAAAAATTCATAACTCACTTCCTGTTCATATTAGACGTTAAAATATCAAATTTTTCGCCATGCCCGATGAGACAGCCAAGTTTGGTGAGTTTTTGTGCATGTTTCGGGGGTCAAAAATGCGATCGAACAATCGGAAAAATAATAATAATAATAATTTCTACAAAAACAATAGGGACTTCGCAGCGGTCGCTGCTCAGGCCCTAATAATAATAATAATAATAAAAGTAATAATATTTTCTACAAAAACAATAGGGACCTCGCCGCGGTCGCTGCTCGGGCCCCAATAATAATTTCTACACAAAGTCCATTGTGGTGACCCGCCCCCTTTTAAGTAAATTCAAAATGGCCGACTTCCTGTAAAACCTAGCTCATTGCTCCAAGAGACTATTTTGTAGGTCTTGGTCTTATACATACAGTGAACCCTCGCTACTTCGCGGTTCACCTTTCGCGGGTTCAGTGCTTCGCGGGTCTAAAAAATATTCGGGGGCATTGTAGTTTCGCCGAGCGACACAACGGGGCGCTGGAGCGGTTAGACGGCCGGCGTGCGCCGAAGAAGAGCGTGGGCGAAGAGGAGAGTGGACGAAGAAGAGCACGTTCCCCCGGACACGATCGGTGGCGACGTTTCGCGCGGTTCGGACCGTACCAGAGCTCCGGCCAGCGTGCGTGGCAGTTAAGCCGAAGAGGAGCACCTTCCCCGGGCACGGGCGGTTCCAAGCGGCCCCTAAGTTTAACCGAATGGAAGCTCCGCAGGAGGAGGGCATGCTCGCGTCACAGTAAGCCGAAGAGGAGCACCTTCCCCGGGCACGGGCGGTGCCAAGCGGCCCCTAAGTTTAACCGAATGGAAGCTCCGGGGGAGGAGGGCGGGCGTGTGTCACAGTTAAGCCAAATTGGAGCACCTCTTCTGCCCGGGCACGAGCGGAGCGCGAGGCTGTCAGTTATGAATGAATAAATGAATAAATAAATAAAGAATGCCACCTTTCATTTCACAGGGCACACCGGACGGCGTACCAGCAGGTAAAAGTCGGAGTAATTAAATAAATACAAAAAGAATGGCTGGGGAATAAAAAAATAATACGTTTTAATAATAATTTGTTTTTTTTGTTATAACATGAATTTCACTCTCTCTCTCCCCGTATATATATATATATATATATATATATATATATATATATATATATATATATATATATATATATATATATATATATATATATTTATTATATATATTGTATATTTTTTTTAAGCATTTTTGAAGGTGCGCCGCTACTTCGCGGATTTTCAGTTTTCGCGGGTGGTCTCAGTCTCTATTAACCGCGATAACCGAGGGTTCACTGTACTCCATAAAATTTACAAAAAGCGAGGTGAAACACTCAACCAGAGCTGCTTTTTTTAACATTTCTCGAGGGCCATGGCGAGCCATTTCAAAAAAGCTGCACAACTAACGTATAAAATATTGATAAATTTGCTCGGCCTGATGTGTGTGTAAAGTTTTACGAGTTGTCGTTCATATTTAGAACCTCATAATCAGCTTTGTTTTATTGCCGAACAGTGCAATGCCACTCCCACAACTTTTCACGAAAAAGGACGAATTTCGTATTGTGACATCCTCATGGCCGAAACAGTCATCCGAGCATATATGAGGGCGACCTTGTTGAGTTGCACGGAGAAAAACATCCAAGAAAATAACTTGTATTAGCTTTTACCAGTTGGTGGCGCTACTACTACGATGTAAAATAAGTTGGTAGATGTCTTCAGGGCTGAAGTATCCTCAAATGTGTACAACTTCGAGAAGATAGGATCATCTGAGTCATGTTGCCGGAGCTTTTGTTGCCACAGAGTACAATCGGACTTTTCAGCACCTTAATAGCCACGCCTTTTGCCAAAACGTCACAAAATTCGGCAGAGAGTAAGATCATTGTCTTGAGTCTTTTCTGACTAATTTTCAGTCGGATTCGTCAAAAGGGCACCGTGCAGTACGTGAAAATTAAAATAAAAACAAATTTTTGATTCCACTTGGCGGCACTGTGTGTATAACAAAATAATAACATTACGATGTCTTCAGGTCGGGACGTTTTATTTACAGGTGAAGGTTTGGATTTTTAGGAGCATGTGCAGGGGAGTTATTAAGCATTCATTTATTTGTATTAGGTTCATTTTGTCTTCTTATTATTGATATTTGACTGATTCATTAAAAGCAGACAATTATGTTTTAGGTAAATTTTTTACCTGACATGTTTCGGCGAGTCTTTCGCCTTCTTCAGAGTGTCGCATGATGGTGTCTTGAGCTGATGTTCCATGAGGGTGTGACTTACCTGTCAAAAAAATGAAAAAAATCAGAGCAGTAAAAGAACAAGCACAACATGAACATTACAAATCAGCAATCACTGACCACTGCAAAAGGGAAAACCACATCATGGACCGGGAGAAGGGCAGGGTCATCCGCACAGAAGAGAACAAACAACAGCGCTGGATCAGAGAGGCCATTGAGATCTGCAAGCGAGGCATAAAAACCATGAACAGAGACAAGGGAGCCTTCATCCTCTCTACCACCTGGACCAGCATCTTGGCGGAGTGAACGGACAGCGGGGGGCGTGACTTGCCTTCATTCTTGTGACAGGTAAGTCACGCCCTCATGGAACATCAGCTGATAAAGACGGGTCACAAGACAGCATCATGTGACACTCTGAAGAAGGCGAAAGACTTTCGTATTGTGACATGCTCAAGGCCTAAACACTCATCCGAGCAAATATAAGGTAGATTTTGTTCACCTGCCCGGAGAAAAACATCAACGAAAATAATTTGTATTTGTTTTAACCAGTTGGTGGCGCTACCACTGCGATCAAAAATAAGTTGGCAGCCGTCTTCAGGGCCTGAATATCCTCAAATGTGAAAAATTTCGAGAAGATGGATCATCTGAATCATTTTGCAGGAACTTTTGTTGCCACGGAGAATAATCAGACTCTGCGGCACCGTAATAGCCACGCCCTTCGAAGGAAAGTCACAAAAATAGGGATAGAGTAAGATCAATGTCTTGAGTCTTTTCTAGCCAATTTTCAATCAGATTCGTTAAAAGGGCACCGTGCAGTAAGTCAAAATGTAAAAAATGATATTGATTGGCGCAAGGTGTATAACTGAATATAAACATATAGATGTCTTCAGGTACAGACTTTTTATGTACATGTGAAGTTTTGGATTTTTAGCAGCATGTGCAGGAGAGTTATTAAGCATTTTGTCCATTGCGGCGAAGGAAATCTTAAGTGAAAACTTTGAAGCCCCGCCCCCGTCATATAGTATTTCGGAAACAAAAAATTTTAGCCCCAGTGTTTGTCCCAGGTCTTCAGATGCTACAGATAGAATTTTAAGGCAATCAGATGAAGCCTGTAGGATCAGGGTGCAAAAGAATGACCCCTGTAAACATGCAAAAAAGGGCAAAAGTCGGACTTTCAAAAATTCATAACTCACTTCCTGTTCATATTAGACGTTAAAATATCAAATTTTTCGCCATGCCCGATGAGACTGCCAAGTTTGGTGAGTTTTTGTGCATGTTTCGGGGGTCAAAAATGCGATCGAACAATCGGAAAAATAATAATAATAATAATTTCTTCAAAAACAATAGGGACTTCGCAGCGGTCGCTGCTCAGGCCCTAATAATAATAATAATAATAATAATAAAAGTAATAATATTTTCTACAAAAACAATCGGGACCTCGCCGCGGTCGCTGCTCGGGCCCCAATAATAATTTCTACACAAAGTCCATTGTGGTGACCCGCCCCCTTTTAAGTAAATTCAAAATGGCCGACTTCCTGTAAAACCTAGCTCATTGCTCCAAGAGACTTTTTTGTAGGTCTTGGTCTTATACATACAGTGAACCCTCGCTACTTCGCGGTTCACCTTTCGCGGGTTCAGTGCTTCGCGGGTCTAAAAAATATTCGGGGGCATTGTAGTTTCGCCGAGCGGCACGACGGGGCGCTGGAGCGGTTAGACGGCCGGCGTGCGCCGAAGAAGAGCGTGGGCGAAGAGGAGAGTGGACGAAGAAGAGCACGTTCCCCCGGACACGATCGGTGGCGACGTTTCGCGCGGTTCGGACCGTACCAGAGCTCCGGCCGGCGTGCGTGGCAGTTAAGCCGTAGAGGAGCACCTTCCCCGGGCACGGGCGGTGCCAAGCGGCCCCTAAGTTTAACCGAATGGAAGCTCCGCAGGAGGAGGGCATGCTCGCGTCACAGTAAGCCGAAGAGGAGCACCTTCCCCGGGCACGGGCGGTGCCAAGCGGCCCCTAAGTTTAACCGAATGGAAGCTCCGCAGGAGGAGGGCATGCTCGCGTCACAGTAAGCCGAAGAGGAGCACCTTCCCCGGGCACGGGCGGTGCCAAGCGGCCCCTAAGTTTAACCGAATGGAAGCTCCGGGGGAGGAGGGCGGGCGTGTGTCACAGTTAAGCCAAATTGGAGCACCTCTTCTGCCCGGGCACGAGCGGAGCGCGAGGCTGTCAGTTATGAATGAATAAATGAATAAATAAATAAAGAATGCCACCTTTCATTTCACAGGGCACACCGGACGGCGTACCAGCAGGTAAAAGTCGGAGTAATTAAATAAATACAAAAAGAATGGCTGGGGAATAAAAAAATAATACGTTTTAATAATAATTTGTTTTTTTTGTTATAACATGAATTTCACTCTCTCTCTCCCCGTATATATATATATATATATATATATATATATATATATATTTATTATATATATTGTATATTTTTTTTAAGCATTTTTGAAGGTGCGCCGCTACTTCGCGGATTTTCAGTTTTCGCGGGTGGTCTCGGTCCCCGTTAACCGCGATAACCGAGGGTTCACTGTACTCCATAAAATTTACAAAAAGCGAGGTGAAACACTCAACCAGAGCTGCTTTTTTTAACATTTCTCGAGGGCCATGGCGAGCCATTTCAAAAAAGCTGCACAACTAACGTATAAAATATTGATAAATTTGCTCGGCCTGATGTGTGTGTAAAGTTTTACGAGTTGTCGTTCATATTTAGAACCTCATAATCAGCTTTGTTTTATTGACGAACAGTGCAATGCCACTCCCACAACTTTTCATGAAAAAGGACGAATTTCGTATTGTGACATCCTCATGGCCAAAACAGTCATCCGAGCATATATGAGGGCGACCTTGTTGAGTTGCACGGAGAAAAACATCCAAGAAAATAACTTGTATTAGCTTTTACCAGTTGGTGGCGCTACTACTACGATGTAAAATAAGTTGGTAGATGTCTTCAGGGCTGAAGTATCCTCAAATGTGTACAACTTCGAGAAGATAGGATCATCTGAGTCATGTTGCCGGAGCTTTTGTTGCCACAGAGTACAATCGGACTTTTCAGCACCTTAATAGCCACGCCTTTTGCCAAAACGTCACAAAATTCGGCAGAGAGTAAGATCATTGTCTTGAGTCTTTTCTGACTCATTTTCAGTCGGATTCGTCAAAAGGGCACCGTGCAGTACGTGAAAATTAAAATAAAAACAAATTTTTGATTCCACTTGGCGGCACTGTGTGTATAACAAAATAATAACATTACGATGTCTTCAGGTCGGGACGTTTTATTTACAGGTGAAGGTTTGGATTTTTAGGAGCATGTGCAGGGGAGTTATTAAGCATTCATTTATTTGTATTAGGTTCATTTTGTCTTCTTATTATTGATATTTGACTGATTCATTAAAAGCAGACAATTATGTTTTAGGTTAATTTTTTACCTGACATGTTTCGGCGAGTCTTTCGCCTTCTTCAGAGTGTCGCATGATGGTGTCTTGAGCTGATGTTCCATGAGGGTGTGACTTACCTGTCAAAAAAATGAAAAAAATCAGAGCAGTAAAAGAACAAGCACAACATGAACATTACAAATCAGCAATCACTGACCACTGCAAAAGGGAAAACCACATCATGGACCGGGAGAAGGGCAGGGTCATCCGCACAGAAGAGAACAAACAACAGCGCTGGATCAGAGAGGCCATTGAGATCTGCAAGCGAGGCATAAAAACCATGAACAGAGACAAGGGAGCCTTCATCCTCTCTACCACCTGGACCAGCATCTTGGCGGAGTGAACAGACAGCGGGGGGCGTGACTTGCCTTCATTCTTGTGACAGGTAAGTCACGCCCTCATGGAACATCAGCTGATAAAGACGGGTCACAAGACACCATCATGTGACACTCTGAAGAAGGCGAAAGACTTTCGTATTGTGACATGCTCAAGGCCGAAACACTCATCCGAGCAAATATAAGGTAGATTTTGTTAACCTGCCCGGAGAAAAACATCAACGAAAATAATTTGTATTTGTTTTAACCAGTTGGTGGCGCTACCACTGCGATCAAAAATAAGTTGGCAGCCGTCTTCAGGGCCTGAATATCCTCAAATGTGAAAGATTTCCAGAAGATGGATCATCTGAATCATTTTGCAGGAACTTTTGTTGCCACGGAGAATAATCAGAGTCTGCGGCACCGTAATAGCCACGCCCTTTGAAGGAAAGTCATAAAAATAGGGATAGAGTAAGATCAATGTCTTGAGTCTTTTCTAGCCAATTTTCAATCGGATTCGTTAAAAGGGCACCGTGCAGTACGTCAAAATGTAAAAATTTATATTGATTGGCGCAAGGTGTATAACTGAATATAAACATATAGATGTCTTCAGGTACCGACTCTTTATGTACATGTGAAGTTTTGGATTTTTAGCAGCACGTGCAGGAGAGTTATTAAGCATTTTGTCCATTGCGGCGAAGGAAATCTTAAGTGAAAACTTTGAAGCCCCGCCCCCGTCATATAGTATTTCGGAAACGAAAAATTTTAGCCCCAGTGTTTGTCCCAGGTCTTAAGATGCTCCAGACAGAACTTTAAGGCAATCAGATGAAGCCTTTAGGATCAGGGTGCAAAAGAATGACCCCTGTAAACATGCAAAAAAGGGCAAAAGTCGGACTTTCAAAAATTCATAACTCACTTCCTGTTCATATTAGACGTTAAAAAATATCACATTTTTCGCCATGCCCGATGAGACTGCCAAGTTTGGTGAGTTTTTGTGCATGTTTCGGGGGTCAAAAATGCGATCGAACAATCGGAAAAATAATAATAATAATAATTTCTACAAAAACAATAGGGACTTCGCAGCGGTCGCTGCTCAGGCCCTAATAATAATAATAATAATAATAATAATAATAATAAAAGTAATAATATTTTCTACAAAAACAATAGGGACCTCGCCGCGGTCGCTGCTCGGGCCCCAATAATAATTTCTACACAAAGTCCATTGTGGAGACCCGCCCCCTTTTAAGTAAATTCAAAATGGCCGACTTCCTGTAAAACCTAGCTCATTGCTCCAAGAGACTTTTTTGTAGGTCTTGGTCTTATACATACAGTGAACCCTCGCTACTTCGAGGTTCACCTTTCGCGGGTTCAGTGCTTCGCGGGTCTAAAAAATATTCGGGGGCATTGTAGTTTCGCCGAGCGGCACGACGGGGCGCTGGAGCGGTTAGACGGCCGGCGGGCGCCGAAGAAGAGCGTGGGCGAAGAGGAGAGTGGACGAAGAAGAGCACGTTCCCCCGGACACGATCGGTGGCGACGTTTCGCGCGGTTCGGACCGTACCAGAGCTCCGGCCGGCGTGCGTGGCAGTTAAGCCGTAGAGGAGCACCTTCCCCGGGCACGGGCGGTTCCAAGCGGCCCCTGAGTTTAACCGAATGGAAGCTCCGGAGGAGGAGGGCATGCTCGCGTCACAGTAAGCCGAAGAGGAGCACCTTCCCCGGGCACGGGCGGTTCCAAGCGGCCCCTAAGTTTAACCGAATGGAAGCTCCGGAGGAGGAGGGCATGCTCGCGTCACAGTAAGCCGAAGAGGAGCACCTTCCCCGGGCACGGGCGGTGCCAAGCGGCCCCTAAGTTTAACCGAATGGAAGCTCCGGGGGAGGAGGGCGGGCGTGTGTCACAGTTAAGCCGAATTGGAGCACCTCTTCTGCCCGGGCACGAGCGGAGCGCGAGGCTGTCAGTTATGAATGAATAAATGAATAAATAAATAAAGAATGCCACCTTTCATTTCACAGGGCACACCGGACGGCGTACCAGCAGGTAAAAGTCGGAGTAATTAAATAAATACAAAAAGAATGGTTGGGGAATAAAAAAATAATAAGTTTTAATAATAATTTGTTTTTTTTGTTATAACATGAATTTCACTCTCTGTCTCTCTCTCTCCCCCCGTATATATATATATATATATATATATATATATATTTATATATTTATTATATATATTGTATATTTTTTTTAAGCATTTTTGAAGGTGCGCCGCTACTTCGCGGATTTTCAGTTTTCGCGGGTGGTCTCGGTCCCCATTAACCGCGATAACCGAGGGCTCACTGTACTCCATAAAATTTACAAAAAGCGAGGTGAAACACTCAACCAGGGCTGCTTTTTTGAACATTTCTCGAGGGCCATGGTGAGCCATTTCAAAAAAGCTGCACAACTAACGTATAAAATATTGATAAATTTGCTCGGCCTGATGTGTGTGTAAAGTTTCACGAGTTGTTGTTCATATTTAGAACCTCATAATCAGCGTTGTTTTATTGCCGAACAGTGCAATGCCACTCCCACAACTTTTCATGAAAAAGGACAAATTTCGTATTATGACATCCTCATGGCCCGAAACAGTCATCCGAGCATATATGAGGGCGACCTTGTTGAGTTGCACGGAGAAAAACATCCAAGAAAATAACTTGTATTAGCTATTAGCAGTTGGTGGCGCTACTACTACGATGAAAAATAAGTTGGTAGATGTCTTCAGGGCTTAAGTATCCTCAAATGTGTGCAACTTCGAGAAGATAGGATCATCTGAGTCATGTTGCTGGAGCTTTTGTTGCCACAGAGTACAATCGGACTTTTCAGCACCGTAATAGCCACGCCTTTTGCCAAAACGTCACAAAATTCGGCAGAGAGTAAGATCATTGTCTAGAGTCTTTTCTGACTAATTTTCAGTCGGATTCGTCAAAAGGGCACCGTGCAGTACATGAAAATTAAAATAAAAAAAAAATTTTGATTCCACTTGGCGGCACTGTGTGTATAACAAAATAATAACATTAAGATGTCTTCAGGTCGGGACGTTTTATTTACAGGTGAAGGTTTGGATTTTTAGGAGCATGTGCAGGGGAGTTATTAAGCATTCATTTATTTGTATTAGGTTCATTTTGTCTTCTTATTATTGATATTTGACTGATTCATTAAAAGCAGACAATTATGTTTTAGGTAAATTTTTTACCTGACATGTTTTCGGCGAGTCTTTCGCCTTCTTCAGAGTGTCGCATGATGGTGTCTTGAGCTGATGTTCCATGAGGGTGTGACTTACCTGTCAAAAAAATGAAAAAAATCAGAGCAGTAAAAGAACAAGCACAACATGAACATTACAAATCAGCAATCACTGACCACTGCAAAAGGGAAAACCACATCATGGACCGGGAGAAGGGCAGGGTCATCCGCACAGAAGAGAACAAACAACAGCGCTGGATCAGAGAGGCCATTGAGATCTGCAAGCGAGGCATAAAAACCATGAACAGAGACAAGGGAGCCTTCATCCTCTCTACCACCTGGACCAGCATCTTGGCGGAGTGAACGGACAGCGGGGGGCGTGACTTGCCTTCATTCTTGTGACAGGTAAGTCACGCCCTCATGGAACATCAGCTGATAAAGACGGGTCACAAGACAGCATCATGTGACACTCTGAAGAAGGCGAAAGACTTTCGTATTGTGACATGCTCAAGGCCTAAACACTCATCCGAGCAAATATAAGGTAGATTTTGTTCACCTGCCCGGAGAAAAACATCAACGAAAATAATTTGTATTTGTTTTAACCAGTTGGTGGCGCTACCACTGCGATCAAAAATAAGTTGGCAGCCGTCTTCAGGGCCTGAATATCCTCAAATGTGAAAAATTTCGAGAAGATGGATCATCTGAATCATTTTGCAGGAACTTTTGTTGCCACGGAGAATAATCAGACTCTGCGGCACCGTAATAGCCACGCCCTTCGAAGGAAAGTCACAAAAATAGGGATAGAGTAAGATCAATGTCTTGAGTCTTTTCTAGCCAATTTTCAATCAGATTCGTTAAAAGGGCACCGTGCAGTACGTCAAAATGTAAAAAATGATATTGATTGGCGCAAGGTGTAGAACTGAATATAAACATATAGATGTCTTCAGGTACCGACTCTTTATGTACATGTGAAGTTTTGGATTTTTAGCAGCATGTGCAGGAGAGTTATTAAGCATTTTGTCCATTGCGGCGAAGGAAATCTTAAGTGAAAACTTTGAAGCCCCGCCCCCGTCATATAGTATTTCGGAAACAAAAAATTTTAGCCCCAGTGTTTGTCCCAGGTCTTAAGATGCTACAGACAGAACTTTAAGGTAATCAGATGAAGCCTTTAGGATCAGGGTGCAAAAGAATGACCCCTGTAAACATGCAAAAAAGGGCAAAAGTCGGACTTTCAAAAATTCATAACTCACTTCCTGTTCATATTAGACGTTAAAATATCACATTTTTCGCCATGCCCGATGAGACAGCCAAGTTTGGTGAGTTTTTGTGCATGTTTCGGGGGTCAAAAATGCGATCGAACAATCGGAAAAATAATAATAATAATAATTTCTACAAAAACAATAGGGACTTCGCAGCGGTCGCTGCTCAGGCCCTAATAATAATAATAATAATAAAAGTAATAATATTTTCTACAAAAACAATAGGGACCTCGCCGCGGTCGCTGCTCGGGCCCCAATAATAATTTCTACACAAAGTCCATTGTGGTGACCCGCCCCCTTTTAAGTAAATTCAAAATGGCCGACTTCCTGTAAAACCTAGCTCATTGCTCCAAGAGACTATTTTGTAGGTCTTGGTCTTATACATACAGTGAACCCTCGCTACTTCGCGGTTCACCTTTCGCGGGTTCAGTGCTTCGCGGGTCTAAAAAATATTCGGGGGCATTGTAGTTTCGCCGAGCGACACAACGGGGCGCTGGAGCGGTTAGACGGCCGGCGTGCGCCGAAGAAGAGCGTGGGCGAAGAGGAGAGTGGACGAAGAAGAGCACGTTCCCCCGGACACGATCGGTGGCGACGTTTCGCGCGGTTCGGACCGTACCAGAGCTCCGGCCAGCGTGCGTGGCAGTTAAGCCGAAGAGGAGCACCTTCCCCGGGCACGGGCGGTTCCAAGCGGCCCCTAAGTTTAACCGAATGGAAGCTCCGGAGGAGGAGGGCATGCTCGCGTCACAGTAAGCCGAAGAGGAGCACCTTCCCCGGGCACGGGCGGTGCCAAGCGGCCCCTAAGTTTAACCGAATGGAAGCTCCGGGGGAGGAGGGCGGGCGTGTGTCACAGTTAAGCCAAATTGGAGCACCTCTTCTGCCCGGGCACGAGCGGAGCGCGAGGCTGTCAGTTATGAATGAATAAATGAATAAATAAATAAAGAATGCCACCTTTCATTTCACAGGGCACACCGGACGGCGTACCAGCAGGTAAAAGTCGGAGTAATTAAATAAATACAAAAAGAATGGCTGGGGAATAAAAAAATAATACGTTTTAATAATAATTTGTTTTTTTTGTTATAACATGAATTTCACTCTCTCTCTCCCCGTATATATATATATATATATATATATATATATATATATATATATATATATATATATATATATATATATTTATTATATATATTGTATATTTTTTTTAAGCATTTTTGAAGGTGCGCCGCTACTTCGCGGATTTTCAGTTTTCGCGGGTGGTCTCGGTCCCCATTAACCGCGATAACCGAGGGTTCACTGTACTCCATAAAATTTACAAAAAGCGAGGTGAAACACTCAACCAGAGCTGCTTTTTTTAACATTTCTCGAGGGCCATGGCGAGCCATTTCAAAAAAGCTGCACAACTAACGTATAAAATATTGATAAATTTGCTCGGCCTGATGTGTGTGTAAAGTTTTACGAGTTGTCGTTCATATTTAGAACCTCATAATCAGCTTTGTTTTATTGCCGAACAGTGCAATGCCACTCCCACAACTTTTCACGAAAAAGGACGAATTTCGTATTGTGACATCCTCATGGCCGAAACAGTCATCCGAGCATATATGAGGGCGACCTTGTTGAGTTGCACGGAGAAAAACATCCAAGAAAATAACTTGTATTAGCTTTTACCAGTTGGTGGCGCTACTACTACGATGTAAAATAAGTTGGTAGATGTCTTCAGGGCTGAAGTATCCTCAAATGTGTACAACTTCGAGAAGATAGGATCATCTGAGTCATGTTGCCGGAGCTTTTGTTGCCACAGAGTACAATCGGACTTTTCAGCACCTTAATAGCCACGCCTTTTGCCAAAACGTCACAAAATTCGGCAGAGAGTAAGATCATTGTCTTGAGTCTTTTCTGACTAATTTTCAGTCGGATTCGTCAAAAGGGCACCGTGCAGTACGTGAAAATTAAAATAAAAACAAATTTTTGATTCCACTTGGCGGCACTGTGTGTATAACAAAATAATAACATTACGATGTCTTCAGGTCGGGACGTTTTATTTACAGGTGAAGGTTTGGATTTTTAGGAGCATGTGCAGGGGAGTTATTAAGCATTCATTTATTTGTATTAGGTTCATTTTGTCTTCTTATTATTGATATTTGACTGATTCATTAAAAGCAGACAATTATGTTTTAGGTAAATTTTTTACCTGACATGTTTCGGCGAGTCTTTCGCCTTCTTCAGAGTGTCGCATGATGGTGTCTTGAGCTGATGTTCCATGAGGGTGTGACTTACCTGTCAAAAAAATGAAAAAAATCAGAGCAGTAAAAGAACAAGCACAACATGAACATTACAAATCAGCAATCACTGACCACTGCAAAAGGGAAAACCACATCATGGACCGGGAGAAGGGCAGGGTCATCCGCACAGAAGAGAACAAACAACAGCGCTGGATCAGAGAGGCCATTGAGATCTGCAAGCGAGGCATAAAAACCATGAACAGAGACAAGGGAGCCTTCATCCTCTCTACCACCTGGACCAGCATCTTGGCGGAGTGAACGGACAGCGGGGGGCGTGACTTGCCTTCATTCTTGTGACAGGTAAGTCACGCCCTCATGGAACATCAGCTGATAAAGACGGGTCACAAGACAGCATCATGTGACACTCTGAAGAAGGCGAAAGACTTTCGTATTGTGACATGCTCAAGGCCTAAACACTCATCCGAGCAAATATAAGGTAGATTTTGTTCACCTGCCCGGAGAAAAACATCAACGAAAATAATTTGTATTTGTTTTAACCAGTTGGTGGCGCTACCACTGCGATCAAAAATAAGTTGGCAGCCGTCTTCAGGGCCTGAATATCCTCAAATGTGAAAAATTTCGAGAAGATGGATCATCTGAATCATTTTGCAGGAACTTTTGTTGCCACGGAGAATAATCAGACTCTGCGGCACCGTAATAGCCACGCCCTTCGAAGGAAAGTCACAAAAATAGGGATAGAGTAAGATCAATGTCTTGAGTCTTTTCTAGCCAATTTTCAATCAGATTCGTTAAAAGGGCACCGTGCAGTACGTCAAAATGTAAAAAATGATATTGATTGGCGCAAGGTGTAGAACTGAATATAAACATATAGATGTCTTCAGGTACCGACTCTTTATGTACATGTGAAGTTTTGGATTTTTAGCAGCATGTGCAGGAGAGTTATTAAGCATTTTGTCCATTGCGGCGAAGGAAATCTTAAGTGAAAACTTTGAAGCCCCGCCCCCGTCATATAGTATTTCGGAAACAAAAAATTTTAGCCCCAGTGTTTGTCCCAGGTCTTAAGATGCTACAGACAGAACTTTAAGGTAATCAGATGAAGCCTTTAGGTTCAGGGTGCAAAAGAATGACCCCTGTAAACATGCAAAAAAGGGCAAAAGTCGGACTTTCAAAAATTCATAACTCACTTCCTGTTCATATTAGACGTTAAAAAATCAAATTTTTCGCCATGCCCGATGAGACAGCCAAGTTTGGTGAGTTTTTGTGCATGTTTCGGGGGTCAAAAATGCGATCGAACAATCGGAAAAATAATAATAATAATAATTTCTACAAAAACAATAGGGACTTCGCAGCGGTCGCTGCTCAGGCCCTAATAATAATAATAATAATAAAAGTAATAATATTTTCTACAAAAACAATAGGGACCTCGCCGCGGTCGCTGCTCGGGCCCCAATATTAATTTCTACACAAAGTCCATTGTGGTGACCCGCCCCCTTTTAAGTAAATTCAAAATGGCCGACTTCCTGTAAAACCTAGCTCATTGCTCCAAGAGACTATTTTGTAGGTCTTGGTCTTATACATACAGTGAACCCTCGCTACTTCGCGGTTCACCTTTCGCGGGTTCAGTGCTTCGCGGGTCTAAAAAATATTCGGGGGCATTGTAGTTTCGCCGAGCGACACAACGGGGCGCTGGAGCGGTTAGACGGCCGGCGTGCGCCGAAGAAGAGCGTGGGCGAAGAGGAGAGTGGACGAAGAAGAGCACGTTCCCCCGGACACGATCGGTGGCGACGTTTCGCGCGGTTCGGACCGTACCAGAGCTCCGGCCAGCGTGCGTGGCAGTTAAGCCGAAGAGGAGCACCTTCCCCGGGCACGGGCGGTTCCAAGCGGCCCCTAAGTTTAACCGAATGGAAGCTCCGGAGGAGGAGGGCATGCTCGCGTCACAGTAAGCCGAAGAGGAGCACCTTCCCCGGGCACGGGCGGTGCCAAGCGGCCCCTAAGTTTAACCGAATGGAAGCTCCGGGGGAGGAGGGCGGGCGTGTGTCACAGTTAAGCCAAATTGGAGCACCTCTTCTGCCCGGGCACGAGCGGAGCGCGAGGCTGTCAGTTATGAATGAATAAATGAATAAATAAATAAAGAATGCCACCTTTCATTTCACAGGGCACACCGGACGGCGTACCAGCAGGTAAAAGTCGGAGTAATTAAATAAATACAAAAAGAATGGCTGGGGAATAAAAAAATAATACGTTTTAATAATAATTTGGTTTTTTTGTTATAACATGAATTTCACTCTCTCTCTCCCCGTATATATATATATATATATATATATATATATATATATATATATATTTATTATATATATTGTATATTTTTTTTAAGCATTTTTGAAGGTGCGCCGCTACTTCGCGGATTTTCAGTTTTCGCGGGTGGTCTCAGTCTCTATTAACCGCGATAACCGAGGGTTCACTGTACTCCATAAAATTTACAAAAAGCGAGGTGAAACACTCAACCAGAGCTGCTTTTTTTAACATTTCTCGAGGGCCATGGCGAGCCATTTCAAAAAAGCTGCACAACTAACGTATAAAATATTGATAAATTTGCTCGGCCTGATGTGTGTGTAAAGTTTTACGAGTTGTCGTTCATATTTAGAACCTCATAATCAGCTTTGTTTTATTGCCGAACAGTGCAATGCCACTCCCACAACTTTTCACGAAAAAGGACGAATTTCGTATTGTGACATCCTCATGGCCGAAACAGTCATCCGAGCATATATGAGGGCGACCTTGTTGAGTTGCACGGAGAAAAACATCCAAGAAAATAACTTGTATTAGCTTTTACCAGTTGGTGGCGCTACTACTACGATGTAAAATAAGTTGGTAGATGTCTTCAGGGCTGAAGTATCCTCAAATGTGTACAACTTCGAGAAGATAGGATCATCTGAGTCATGTTGCCGGAGCTTTTGTTGCCACAGAGTACAATCGGACTTTTCAGCACCTTAATAGCCACGCCTTTTGCCAAAACGTCACAAAATTCGGCAGAGAGTAAGATCATTGTCTTGAGTCTTTTCTGACTAATTTTCAGTCGGATTCGTCAAAAGGGCACCGTGCAGTACGTGAAAATTAAAATAAAAACAAATTTTTGATTCCACTTGGCGGCACTGTGTGTATAACAAAATAATAACATTACGATGTCTTCAGGTCGGGACGTTTTATTTACAGGTGAAGGTTTGGATTTTTAGGAGCATGTGCAGGGGAGTTATTAAGCATTCATTTATTTGTATTAGGTTCATTTTGTCTTCTTATTATTGATATTTGACTGATTCATTAAAAGCAGACAATTATGTTTTAGGTAAATTTTTTACCTGACATGTTTCGGCGAGTCTTTCGCCTTCTTCAGAGTGTCGCATGATGGTGTCTTGAGCTGATGTTCCATGAGGGTGTGACTTACCTGTCAAAAAAATGAAAAAAATCAGAGCAGTAAAAGAACAAGCACAACATGAACATTACAAATCAGCAATCACTGACCACTGCAAAAGGGAAAACCACATCATGGACCGGGAGAAGGGCAGGGTCATCCGCACAGAAGAGAACAAACAACAGCGCTGGATCAGAGAGGCCATTGAGATCTGCAAGCGAGGCATAAAAACCATGAACAGAGACAAGGGAGCCTTCATCCTCTCTACCACCTGGACCAGCATCTTGGCGGAGTGAACGGACAGCGGGGGGCGTGACTTGCCTTCATTCTTGTGACAGGTAAGTCACGCCCTCATGGAACATCAGCTGATAAAGACGGGTCACAAGACAGCATCATGTGACACTCTGAAGAAGGCGAAAGACTTTTGTATTGTGACATGCTCAAGGCCTAAACACTCATCCGAGCAAATATAAGGTAGATTTTGTTAACCTGCCCGGAGAAAAACATCAACGAAAATAATTTGTATTTGTTTTAACCAGTTGGTGGCGCTACCACTGCGATCAAAAATAAGTTGGCAGCCGTCTTCAGGGCCTGAATATCCTCAAATGTGAAAAATTTCGAGAAGATGGATCATCTGAATCATTTTGCAGGAACTTTTGTTGCCACGGAGAATAATCAGACTCTGCGGCACCGTAATAGCCACGCCCTTCGAAGGAAAGTCACAAAAATAGGGATAGAGTAAGATCAATGTCTTGAGTCTTTTCTAGCCAATTTTCAATCAGATTCGTTAAAAGGGCACCGTGCAGTACGTCAAAATGTAAAAAATGATATTGATTGGCGCAAGGTGTATAACTGAATATAAACATATAGATGTCTTCAGGTACAGACTCTTTATGTACATGTGAAGTTTTGGATTTTTAGCAGCATGTGCAGGAGAGTTATTAAGCATTTTGTCCATTGCGGCGAAGGAAATCTGAAGTGAAAACTTTGAAGCCCCGCCCCTGTCATATAGTATTTCGGAAACAAAAAATTTTAGCCCCAGTGTTTGTCCCAGGTCTTCAGATGCTACAGACAGAATTTTAAGGCAATCAGATGAAGCCTTTAGGATCAGGGTGCAAAAGAATGACCCCTGTAAACATGCAAAAAAGGGCAAAAGTCGGACTTTCAAAAATTCATAACTCACTTCCTGTTCATATTAGACGTTAAAATATCAAATTTTTCGCCATGCCCGATGAGACTGCCAAGTTTGGTGAGTTTTTGTGCATGTTTCGGGGGTCAAAAATGCGATCGAACAATCGGAAAAATAATAATAATAATAATTTCTACAAAAACAATAGGGACTTCGCAGCGGTCGCTGCTCAGGCCCTAATAATAATAATAATAATATTATTAATAATAAAAGTAATAATATTTTCTACAAAAACAATAGGGACCTCGCAGCCGTCGCAGCTCGGGCCCTAATAACAATTTCTAGAAAAACAATAGGGACCTCGCAGCGGTCACTGCTCGGGCCCTAATAATAATAATAAAAATAATAATAATTTCCACAAAAACAATGGGGACCTCGTAGCGGTCGCTGCTCGGGCCCTAATAATAATTTCTACAAAAACAATAGGGACCTCGCCGCCGTCGCTGCTCGGGCCCCAATAATAATTTCTACACAAAGTCCATTGTGGTGACCCGCCCCCTTTTAAGGAAATTAAAAATGGCCGACTTCCTGTAAAACCTAGCTCATTGCTCCAAGAGACTTTTTTGTAGGTCTTGGTCTTATACATACAGTGAACCCTCGCTACTTCGCGGTTCACCTTTCGCGGGTTCAGTGCTTCGCGGGTCTAAAAAATATTCGGGGGCATTGTAGTTTCGCCGAGCGGCACGACGGGGCGCTGGAGCGGTTAGACGGCCGGCGTGCGCCGAAGAAGAGCGTGGGCGAAGAGGAGAGTGGACGAAGAAGAGCACGTTCCCCCGGACACGATCGGTGGCGACGTTTCGCGCGGTTTGGACCGTACCAGAGCTCCGGCCGGCGTGCGTGGCAGTTAAGCCGTAGAGGAACACCTTCCCCGGGCACGGGCGGTGCCAAGCGGCCCCTAAGTTTAACCGAATGGAAGCTCCGGAGGAGGAGGGCATGCTCGCGTCACAGTAAGCCGAAGAGGAGCACCTTGCACGGGCACGGGCGGTTCCAAGCGGCCCCTAAGTTTAACCGAATGGAAGCTCCGGAGGAGGAGGGGATGCTCGCGTCACAGTAAGCCGAAGAGGAGCACCTTCCCCGGGCACGGGCGGTTTCAAGCGGCCCCTAAGTTTAACTGAATGGAAGCTCCGGAGGAGGAGGGCATGCTCGCGTCACAGTAAGCCGAAGAGGAGCACCTTCCCCGGGCACGGGCGGTGCCAAGCGGCCCCTAAGTTTAACCGAATGGAAGTTCCGGGGGAGGAGGGCGGGCGTGTGTCACAGTTAAGCCGAATTGGAGCACCTCTTCCGCCCGGGCACGAGCGGAGCGCGAGGCTGTCAGTTATGAATGAATAAATGAATAAATAAATAAAGAATGCCACCTTTCATTTCACAGGGCACACCGGACGGCGTACCAGCAGGTAAAAGTCGGAGTAATTAAATAAATACAAAAAGAATGGCTGGGGAATTAAAAAATAATATGTTTTAATAATAATTTGTTTTTTTTGTTATAACATGAATTTCACTCTCTCTCTCCCCGTATATATATATATATATATATATATATATATATATATATATATTTATATATTTATTATATATATTGTATTTTTTTTTAAGCATTTTTGAAGGTGTGCCGCTACTTCGCGGATTTTCAGTTTTCGCGGGTGGTCTCGGTCCCCATTAACCGCGATAACCGAGGGTTCACTGTACTCCATAAAATTTACAAAAGGCGAGGTGAAACACTCAACCAGGGTTGCTTTTTTGAACATTTCTCGAGGGCCATGGCGAGCCATTTCAAAAAAGCTGCACAACTAACGTATAAAATATTGATAAATTTGCTCGGCCTGATGTGTGTGTAAAGTTTCACGAGTTGTCGTTCATATTTACAACCTCATAATCAGCGTTGTTTTATTGCCGAACAGTGCAATGCCACTCCCACAACCTTTCACGAAAAAGGACGAATTTCGTATTGTGACATCCTCATGGCCGAAACAGTAATCCGAGCATATATGAGGGCGACCTTGTTGAGTTGCACGGAGAAAAACATCCAAGAAAATAACTTGTATTAGCTTTTACCAGTTGGTGGCGCTACTACTACGATGAAAAATAAGTTGGTAGAAGTCTTCAGGGCTGAAGTATCCTCAAATGTGTACAACTTCGAGAAGATAGGATCATCTGAGTCATGTTGCCGGAGCTTTTGTTGTCACAAAGTACAATCGGACTTTTCAGCACCGTAATAGCCACGCCTTTTGCCAAAACGTCACAAAATTCGGCAGAGAGTAAGATCATTGTCTTGAGTCTTTTCTGACTAATTTTCAGTCGGATTCGTCAGAAGGGCACCGTGCAGTACGTGAAAATTAAAATAAAAACAAATTTTTGATTCCACTTGGCGGCGCTGTGTGTAAAACAAAATAATAACATTAAGATGTCTTCAGGTCGGGACGTTTTATTTACAGGTGAAGGTTTGGATTTTTAGGAGCATGTGCAGGGGAGTTATTAAGCATTCATTTATTTGTATTAGGTTCATTTTGTCTTCTTATTATTGATATTTGACTGATTCATTAAAAGCAGACATTTATGTTTTAGGTTAATTTTTTACCTGACATGTTTCGGCGAGTCTTTCGCCTTCTTCAGAGTGTCGCATGATGGTGTCTTGAGACCAGTCTTTATCAGCTGATGTTCCATGAGGGTGTGACTTACCTGCCAAAAAAATTAAAAAATCAGAGCAGTAAAAGAACAAGCACAACATGAACATTACAAATCAGCAATCACTGACCACTGCAAAAGGGAAAACCACATCATGGACCGGGAGAAGGGCAGGGTCATCCGCACAGAAGAGAACAAACTACAGCGCTGGATCAGAGAGGCCATTGAGATCTGCAAGCGAGGCATAAAAACCATGAACAGAGACAAGGGAGCCTTCATCCTCTCTACCACCTGGAGCAGCGTCTTGGCGGAGTGAATGGACAGCGGGGGGCGTGACTTGCCTTCATTCTTGTGACAGGTAAGGCACGCCTTCATGGAACATCAGCTGATAAAGACAGGTCACAAGACACCATCACAGGGTTCGAAGTTAACTTTAAAAACTGCTTGCCCATAGGGCAAGTGCCACTAAAATTTGCCTTGCCCGAGTGGCCAAATTACTTGCCCAACTTGGGCAAGTGACAATTTTTTTTCTCTTGCCCTGAGTGACTTTTTGTATGACAAAGTGTCTAATTACAAATTGCATGAATTTTTTGTTCGGACAGTTCCCGCCTAGAAAGAATTAAAAATACGTTACAATCATAAGGGTTGCTTATAGAAAAATGTATCATGTATTAACACATTAATTAGGTGTCTGCTGACCCAGGATTATGTTATTGTTATGTTATGTTATATATGAAAGAGAATGTGGAATGACACTGAACGATGGAAGGTGGAAGGATGTGGAAAGATTGTGAATGACATTGAATGATTTGGAATGACACTGAAAGATTTTGAATAATACTGAATGACACTGAATGAAGTAAAACTTTCTGGGAACGGGCCAATTCAAGATAGCTGCCGCACTGTGGGGGAGGCTTTAGTACCAAATTTGGAAAGAGACCCAAACGGTTGGGTCCATTTTATATCAGTGTGGGGGTGAAACGTTGGTCTCGGCGGAGCTGTCTGAATATTGGAGAAGTTAGAAGACAAAGTAAAACAGAACAATTAAAATCACTCTTCAAATACATATTGTTTGGTGGGCAGAGCATGATTTACAGCTCACCATTTTATTGCATGCACCAAGCATGTTATACATTTTTCTGTCCATGGGATGGCGTAGTCAAGAAAAATGAAGCATCTCGAAGCCCATTCGTGTGTGAAGTATTTCCCTGCAGGGCTTGGCTGCTTTATGGGGCTTCATTTTGCCATCACTAGTTTTAGATAGTTTTAATTTTTGAAAGAGCATTTTTGTTTTAGTATTAAGGTAGGCCAGAAATGGAATGAAATGCAGAGATAGAAATGACACAGGAAAAATTTGGCTAGAAGGGCTATAATTTTCATTAAAGCAGAGAAGAAAATAGAAACTACAAAAAACATTGATGTGTACTTGTCCACTTTAAGGTAGAACTGGTTGAAGTGAAATGAGTCACAAGATTGGAAAAATAGGAAATAAAATAGAATTAACATGTTCATTTTTGTGATAAGAAATTTGTGATTAGGTGAAAAGGGGAAAAAAAAGAGAATTACAGGCTTTTCAAATAAAACAACCTAATTTAAATTGGCCAACTTGTAAAATGGAAAAGAAAATTCTAAATTATGCACAGAAAGCATGAACGTGTTGGGCAGAAGGAAGGAAAAAGAAAAGAAAGAAAGGAGGAAGCAGTAAGTCTTGTTACAAAACATTAACTTTTCAGGACGAGTTGTGGTAGCAATGGAGGATCACGTGACGTAAAAAGTCAAACATAAAAGTGTGTGTAGAAGGAGTTCTACATCAACATGCGTTTTACTCATTAGGCCGTGATACACTGGCAAAATTGGACTTCAATAGAATTAATAAGCACGGGCGAATTCAAACAAACGTCAAAACTTTAAAGGGGCGCATTGTCAGTGATAAGAAAGAGAAAAGATATTGCCAGACCACTTTTCTGTAAAAACTTTCCTTGGGACGCCTCGGTGACCCCCATTAAATCCCTGACCCTTCATAGATAAAGTTGAGGCCCAGTGCCTCTCAGGGCTGTAATTTATGTGGCAGAGAAAGGTCCAAAAAGCCTTGGTAATCTTTAAAACAGTATCGTCATGGCCATGGAATGGGTTGTGTATGTTGGAACTTGTGAAGATACACTACAAGATTGTATTGACAAAGCATCTTAACGCACTACCAAATTATTATAAGCCATTTGAGCAAAACAGTGACTGCAAAAAATGACTTCATTAGCCTGGGTTACTGCAGGAACCAGGGCAAAATGAATTCATTTGCATATTTAGTCACAACAATTTGGATTTCGTGGCAGAGAACCACTTAGAGTGTGATTAAGAGCTTTCACTGCTGCTTTAAGGAATCAAAAAATTACATTCTTTTCCCACCACATTCACATTGCACGCCGGCCTAATTGTCACAGGGACACATTATACTGATAAGTTGCGGTGCATTTCAGCCCAGCGTCATTTTTTCCCCGCATCATCTAGGAGGCGCCACACGACTGTGGAGCAGTCCAAATTATCACCAAACCGCGACTTGACCTTCCTCCCGACTGGAGGAACTCAGACTTGTAACACAGACCAGGTGCGCATTCCAGACTGATAAGAAGTAAAAGTGTTTGAGAACCAAGGTCGCAGCCTGAAATCAAACTGACTTTTATGCGATGGGAGTACTAACATTGTGATACCAACGGATAAGAGATTGTTAGGATAAGCAGGAAGAGCGTAGGCGGGTGTGAGCTAATTAAATTTGGGGTTTCCCATCTTGTATGAGTTGTATGGTTACAATGTGGACTGACAGTCAAGATAAATGTTCATGCGTTCTGTCGACATTGGGCTTTAAAAACCACAACAGGAAAAGAAAAGTTGTGCATAAAGCACGTCTAAAATAGTTATTTGTGAACGCAAAATTCACTTAACAGAAAATGACACAATTACAATTGGAAACTGCCTCGCCTTTATATCGACACAGCGCAGCTAAAAGGGAAAATGAACACACCCCCACATGCAGAAAATCAACTTGACAATTTGATCCCACGCCAGGGAAAAAGGTACCAGTAATTGAACGCACACATTGGGAGAACAAAGGTGCAAACATTGCTGAGGACAGGATCAGCAAATTGGCAGATGGCAAATCCTGGCTGCCTAATTCATTGATTGGAAAAGTAATAAGAGTGACACACGAGCATAACCATGTGTCAAGAGAGGGGTAGTATGATATGAAATTGTTCCCACATACAGACTTTTCAACAAAAAACTTTTTTTTAGACAGTGTTATTTGTTTGAGATGCAATATTGTTTGGTTGTAATTCATATGTTTTCAAAATGGATTAAGTTGTTTCCGACAACATATGTTGATGCTAAAACAGTTGGAAAAAGTGTTGTGTAATCAAATTGTCAGGTTCAATCACCTAAGCATTCACTGAACATAGGCTAAATGAATGGAAGGAAGACAAGAGTTGATCTTTTACTCGCGAGGAGAACGAACGGAGGTGTGCTCAGTTACATCTCCAAATTCGTTCTGGAGCACACTCCGCCGAGCCCTCTATTTTATTAGGGAAGTCCCTAACAATACAATGTATTTGCACTAAGGGATGAAGGGGGGAGCACCAGCAGGAACATGTAAACATCTCAGACACAAGAGGAAAGACAGACATCAATGGCAGTCATCCACTGATTGAAAAGGCAGATATGCCCTTTTAGTGCTCTGGTACTGAAGTCTCAGTCCTTTTGTTTCAGAGGTGTGTCTCAGCACACCTCCTTTGATGTTGCAGACGTTGATCCAGTCTTCAGGCATCCGCTTCTCTGTGAAGTCTTCTCATCCATATGGTCAAACATGGGTCACGCTGTGGAACAATTCTTTTGCAATACTAATAGAGTAAAATATGGGATAAAATACATCTTCAACCTAACACAAATTATCCTGACATTTGGAATTTCAAGAAGTGATTTGAAGTGAAAATTATGCATTTTGTGAATGATGTTGTAACAAGTGGGACAGTTGTTGCAAAATTGACTCAAAGCGTCATTGTGCATACAGTCTGCAGGACCTGTGGAACGCACTAATGGGACTGTTAAGGGCAGACTTATCAAGACAATGAGGGAAAAAAAGGAGACAATGACCAGTCTGTGTTTCAATCACAACAATGAGGATAGTGCCAGCCGAAGTTAGGACACTATCCCCTATCGACTCTCAGGTTCATCAGAACCACCAGCGACTGGCACATCAGTCCCAGTCCACATGGGAAACATGTTTTGACCAAAAAGAAAAAAAAAAGACGCAATTACTGGTCAGTGTGTTCTGATCCACAGAGAAATCACGTCCGTGTGGGAGACCAACTCTTCTTCAAGGTGCTGAAACGACTTCGTTGGGACAAGTGAATGCTGAGATGGCCCTCGCCAGATGATTGCAGTGACCCCGACGGCAGCAAAGGTCGCGGGGCGTGGCAGCTGGATCCACCAGTTGCAGTACAAGCTTCTCCGGTTTCCAGCTAAAGGCCGAGCAACGCGAATCCCTCGAACAGGAGCCCACCTGAGTCACAATATCGGACCACACGCACATCGGAACCGCACAACCAGCCATAGATACGAATGTTGAAGCCACAGAACAAAAAGATTAGATATTGTTTGGAAATTAATGACGTACATAAAGAATTTTAGCCTTGATTGGAGAACATTACTGCATTTACATTTTTAATAAAATGAAACAATTATTGATGTTATGACCACTACGAAGAATTTGAAAGACAATATATCGGGATAATTATGGTTTTCATTTTTGTTATGTGTAGTCTGTTCATGTTGCATTATTCTTATGACAAAGATGATTATTAACTGCATGTTTGTTGCCCAAATGTACCATTACAACCTGATTGATGTTGAGAATGACGAATTCGAACTGGACAATGACAAACTCGAACTGGACACTGAAACCTAAATAACACATGGACCCTTTTGCCCCTGCCCCCACACATGCACACACATACACCACACACGAAGATCCGGGAGGTAAAGACGGCTGTCCCCTCCTACAACGAGGCAAGGGCCTCCATCAAGTCGCCGCAGAGACAAGCTCTGCGTGGAGACAAACTCTGCGTGGAGACAGTTTTGTTATTTTTCACTAGGTATATTGAAGTTTTTTTATGTTTTATTCCCAAGTGACCAACATACCATGAGAATCTCGTTCCATGCCGGAAGGGAGGAGGGGAATTTTGTCCCTACTGAGGGTTTTCGCCCCTCCACGGATGACCACACTGTTGTATGATTTCATTATGATGATCTGTCTTAAAGCCGTAAGGACATGATTTAAACCCACAAACGGGGGAATGTGAGATGGGATGAGGATATGTAAATAGTTTGTGTATTTCTAATCATGTTTTTATACACTATTTGTATCAGTTATAATTGCGCACACACACACAGACACTCACATTATTGCTTTAGCACACACGCGCACAACTGGAACACACGCACACACTTTAGTTTCGAATTCCTGACTGACTACTGTGGTTGATTGCTTCCTGCCTGCCTGCTAGAATTTCAGACAGACCTCCATTGTCTGCTTAGGTTGCTGATAAAAGACCGAACGGGTGGTAGAGAGTGAGAGAGAGTGCGCGAGATTGAACTGGCAAGACGCCTGCTTCACCTCCTGACTTCCTCTCCCATTCGCGAATGGTCAAAAACAAAACTCTAACTGGTTTGGTCTGGATTTATGCCACCTTCAGTCTAAAAATGGCGTCAGGACGTTTTAAACCTGACAGTTGCCTTGAGATCTCTGAGCTCGAACTGCCCTATTCCCACCTTGATCACAAGCTCCCATGAACCACTTGGACAGGGTTGCCTGTGTCCTTCTCGTTGATGTCCTTTGTGGCTCCATTCCTTTTCAGTGCTCCTAAAACAAAAAAGACAAGAAGCCAACTTAGTAAAGCTATTTAATGATTGTGAAACCTTATGGGACATGCTGAAATGTCTTCACACCACAATCCCTTAAAAAAAAAATTTAAAAAAAAATATATTACCGTATAGAACATCAGAAAAAGGCAGGTCTCGGCGCTTGTTCTTGCTACGATGTCCAAAGAGATTGTACTTCAGAGACAGAGGATTTGTCATGATGAACGCCATCATTGTTCTGACACTATCGTCCAATCCACCAATACCTGCAACCATTATAACATGGGTGTCACTCGATCCAGATAATCATCACACACTTAAAAATATTTTGGCAGTTAAACTGGGTATGATAAACGTCACAGGAAAGGAATTGTCGATTAAGTGAACAGCTTCGGTAACGCCATATACACTCAAAGGGCAAGAGCCCAACATTCTACCAAAATGATTATGATTAGGGAGGTAAATAATAATGCCTTTATTAGTCCCACAATGGGGAAATTCGAGATTCAAACCCAGGCCTCCTGGGGAGACTGGGTCCTGAACGCGGCGCCTTAGACCACTCGGCCATCCTGGCAGCCACAAGATTCGAACCCAGGCCTCCTGGGCAGACTGGGTCCGGAACGCGGCGCCTTAGACCACTCGGCCATCCTGGCAGAACGATTCACTCAAGCCCCGATTCGATTTTTGATTTTCAGTTCCCGATTTCGATTCGATATTTTAATTGTTTTAAGTTGCTGCCACGTTTGTCTCTGTGCGCTCGTGTGATGCTGCAGCGATCCACAAACAAAATATGTCTATACGTCTTGTGCATTTTGAATGGAACCAAAAAACAATACACGATGCCAAATTGTACTATTATTATGAAACTGCCTATGAGTAGTAAAAGAAATACTTGTAAAAATATTTCACATTTTTAGAGCCCCAATACATTCTTTTAAATATAGAAGGGACTGAAATCATGTGAAAATTGAGTCTTTTTCTCAGTTTCCGACTTGGGGTGAACACATTCGGCTTATCATAGTTGCAGTTGACCATCTTGAACTCTGAAGTCTTTCAACTCGGCCTTCCGAATCAGGGTTTTAGAGGTGGGGCTATTTAGTGATACAGTAGGATGGTTTGATCTCTGTAGCTCCAGAATCAGGAATGTACTGGGACTGGGGTTCCTACTTGGGTTTAGGGTACCTAATTTTATATTTCAAGAAATTAAATAATTATTTATAATTTTGAAGATAATACATTAAAATTTCATCATTTTCATACCTGCATTAGATCCTGCAGTAGACTCACAGACTCAACACGTTGGACGTACTCAAGGACCTTCTGCAGCGCCTCTCTTGGTTAGGAAGCTTTTTCTCTGTGACAATCCATGGGGAGGTGTAGATGGTACTTCGTCATCACAGGCTTCAGACTCGTCACTTGAGAAAACATCCCTGCAATGGATGCATAGACACTTGGGCATGAATGTCATTTAACAACAAAAGCTAGAACAAAAAGCTTTGCATTTAAAAGAATACATCTGTGATGGGGAAGCCAGGTTAAAGTGTTAATTTTATAATTATGTAATTAGCTGCAGGTTAGTCTAGTGAAGGTGTAATCACTTCTATTTTGGAGCATAGCTTTTGCTCTGTCCAATCATTGCCTCACCGGCTGAAACCCACATTCGGGTATTTTACAAACCAAAAACTTAAATACCTGTACAGCTCTCATTTTTAACTTATTTTCTCTAACCTTTACCCACAAAATTTGAATATTCAAAATAAAAGTACACAAAGAAGTCACAATTTTTCCACATTAGTTACTTACGTAGTTCCTCTCAAATGCAGCTCAACACTGCATTGAATTAGAGCTTGATAAGCCTAAACACAAAACATACAAAGCACATTGTGGCATGATTCTGAATGAGCCAATCTAGCATTTCAACATCTGTTCAACTGTTGGAATTTTAACTATTATCTGACTCTATTAACCAACATTCATCCAACAATTATGCGCGCTCGTTTTGGACACTGCATTGAATTAGAGCTTGATAAACCCACACACAAAACATACAAAGCACATTGTGGCATGATTCTGAATGAGCCAATCTAGCATTTCAATATCTGTTCAACTTTCATCTTGAATTTCTATTATTTAAATAACAGGCAACATTCAACAGTTAATATGTTTTGCTTTACTTACCCAAATCAAACACATCACAAAAAAGCCTTAAATGAGCTAGTGGAGTAGATTGTATTAATTTGAGTGAAAGCTTAAGTCTTTTGGAGAATTTTGGAGAGCGATCGAGGGACACTGTGTTTAGCGTCGTAGGCCCAATGCTAACAATATGTAGCTCGTTGTAAAGGTCCTCATAAAAATAAATAAAACACACAACGCTTATCAGTATTATTAAAAGGGTGATTATAATGTACTTAAGTTTTCCCCAAAATAATTCGAGTACGTACGTTGTTGATATACCCTCTGTGTTCTCGTCACTTATCATTTTAGCATACTGTGTTTTAGCTAACGCACCAAGCAGTTTTCCAACACAGGCAACCTTGAAAAATTACAAAACACATTGTAAAGTAAGTCTAAAAAATGAGAGCCAGACATTTACCCAAGATTAATTAATTAATTCAATTATCGTTCGGGACTCACCGTGCTTTCAGCTCTTCTGCCGCACCTCAAAGACCGCGTAGCTTGCATTCGCTCCTTTTCTCACAGTTTGAATATGCTGCCTTCAAAAGAATCTGTAATTTTGACAACTCCAACTTGAATCTACAAAAATCAAGCAATAAGGTAGAAATAACTTCAAATATACTTTGAATAAAGATCTTTCACAGCATACAGAATTAATAAAATAACATTAATTAATAATGTTGATTTTGTTTATTTAAAAAAAAGTAACTGTGTTGACTGTTGGATGTGGCTGACAATGCTGGACCTGCCTTGTCAAATAGTTCATAGATGACAATCTTAGCTGTCTGGTATATTATAAAATGTTATCTTGTCCCTTAAGGGTTATTAAGTCACAGTTGGGGGTACATGTAAATTCACAAAATATAACGTCCAGCCTTGTTAAATTTAGCATAGATAAATACATGAATTTAATTTTAATTTTAATAAATCAATCAATCCTCTGTACTGCTTCTTGTCCTCACAAGGGTCCCCGGGAGTGCTGGAGCCTATCCCAGCTGTCTTCGGGCAGTCGACAGGGTACACCCTGAACTGGTTGCCAGTCAATCGCAGGGCACACAGAGACAAGCAACCATCCGCTCTCACACTCAGACCTTGGACCAGTGACCAATCAACCTATCATGGATGTTTTTGGAAAGTGGGAGGAAACCGGCGAAAACCCTAGCAGGCACAGGGAGAACCTTGCACTTCTGTACTGTGATGCGGACTTGCTAACCAGTCCGCCACCGTGCCGCTTGTTCTAAAGAGTCCCAGAAAATAAAAACACCCGTCCCTTCGTCAAAAGCGGAAAAAGTCCAACAACAACCCGACCATAATTTGCATTGTTCCATAAGTTAAATCAATGTCAAACCTAATAAAAGCTGACTTCTGGTCCTCAAAAATCCTACACTTATTTTAGTCCTTTCACAATCTCGCAGCATAGGCTCCATGGCCATGTCTCTATCGTTTTGGCATCCATTGAATAGTTCTACTGAGAATAGTCTTCGGGTGGTTACTATTAGCATAGCATGCATTAAATATCAAAAAGGCTCCAGAACAAATTTTCAAACCCATGCCCGCTTAGCTCATCTATAACCCATACAGGACCCAGACATGGTTGACCAGCTCTAACCTATGCCCACTTATCCCACACATAACCCAAACAGGACCGATAAATGGTGACCACTTCTAACCCATGCCCACTTAGCCCACACATAACCCAAATAGGACCCAGACATGGTTGACCAGCTCTAACCCATGCCCACTTGGCCCATATACAGCCCATATGAGACCCTCACATGGTTGACCAGTTCTAACCCATGCCCACTTAGCCCACACATAACCCAAATAGGACCTATAAATGGTTTCAGTAGTAGATTCAGTAGTTTTTATCATTACAGCATTTTCCCCTCTGTATAATGGACAGACATTAGGAGTGTTTCCTTACACTTAGATACGTTTATACTGTGTATATTTGCATGCTTTTGATGAATGTCTGCTGCTAATGTTATACATTAACGGCTACATTACGCCGCCGACTCTGTGTGAGCTATATCTTTGCTGCTGTAACACCTCAAATTTCCCCATTGTGGGACTAATAAAGGACATCTTTATCTTTATCTTTACCAGTTCTAACCCATGCCCACTTAGCCCATACACAACCCGTATTGCACCCACAACATTTGCCCAGTTTAAGCCCATGCCCACCAATCCCAGATGGCGCCCACATGGAACCCTGTACCATTGCCCACTTCTAGCCCATTCCCACTTGGTACCCAGGAATCCCGCATTTACCCCATTTGGGGCCCAGTTGGACATGTTGGCTGGGTACAGTACTTTTATTCTTGCAGTATTTTTATCATTGCAGTATTTTCAATCATTCAGTATTTTTTTTTATCATTGCAGCGTTTTTATTTATTTCCCCTCTGAACCATAGACAGGCATTAGGAGTGTTTCCTTACACTTGTATATGTTGTGGGCTGTAAGTGTGTATATACATGGGGATCTGTGTATATACGTATATACTGTGTATATTTGCATGCTTTTTATGAATGCCTGCTGCCAATGTTATACATTAACGGCTACATTACGTCGGTGCCACTGTGTGATGTATATCTTTGCTGCTGTAACACTGCAAATGTCCCCGTTATGGGACAATTAAAAGACATCTTTATCTTTAGAAATTGAAGATTCACTTGCGAGGCCATTTTCAACACGGACCTTTCAAGAGAAGCTATATCGTCCAACACTCGGTCAGTGCTGTCTAAGTGCTTTTCTGTATATTGTTTGTCCACCCGTGGTGTCATAAATTATGGTATTATGAGGGGGATTTATTCAAGTAGGACTAAGTAGGACTTCATTGAAGGCCCAGGTGTGAAATGCATGGCCCTCCACTGGTTCAAATAATATCTAAAACTAAATTACCAGTTACATGTGCAATTTCAATATTCAACAATTATCTCAACAAAAAAGGACAATCTGAATTTTTTTTAAATGCACAATAAAACAGAAAAGCCATTTCCGGGTATTTTACAATTCAGTCTTCATTGGGGAAAAAAACATTCAACAATTTGCTTTTCTTATTTAATACATAGTTCAGCACAGCAGGTGGCGGACAAGCACCTTAAAACGTCATTCGCCTACACAAGGAAGAAGAACATGCCCGAGGCGCTCCCGTGTCCTCGTCTTTCGGTCAACCTGAGAATAATGTTCTTGAGGATTAAAGTTTATAAATGTAAGTATGATGTGATTTTTTATTTTATTTTATGTTGTTGAACAGTGTTTTTGTTTATTTTATAATTTCGTCATTAAAAGGCTGTGGCGGTTGGAGAGTCAGCTTCGTGTTAGGGCGTGTTAAAGATCCCGATACCCACACTACACCCTCATTGAAGTATATACGAGTAAAATTATTCGAGCGCGCAGCCAAAGTATATTGTCCACAATTATTTGCGGACTTAACCAAAATCCCATTGAACTGGCGATGTTCGGTGGAATTCTTGTGCCCATGCTGAAAAAAATTCTCTTCAAATGTACATATCAAATTATGACATTATGATAAACAGTTGCATGTGTGCAATTTCGGTCACTCTTTTAAAGTCACCTACGTGTTTTGTCCGAGTGCAGCTAGCGTACTTAGCGACCTTGTGTGCATGCGCCGCAGATTGTGAGAGCGCCTCAAATAGTACAAATGAAGCTATAGCTTGTTCCGGTGGGTCCCAAGCCAGGGTTTTTTCTTAACTACCACATTACTTAAGTTTTAATATCACTCTCAACGTCAAAATTGTTACAAATAAATACATAATGATAACGTGCCGCCAAGCTCGATGACATAGGAGGCGGAAGTTGGTGTCGTCACACGCATTGTCCCAATTTTGCAATATCGGTACGCTTGGAACCTGTGCTCTGCAACACCCCATGTACACGTCAACGAGGAACGTATGGTGTAGAGTGTTTATTGCGATTGGGCCATTCTTTGTCACGGTCTTCTCTCTGACAAATTGGCATATTTAGCAGCCAAAATATAATGAGCCGTTGCTGTGATAGTAGTTGCAGCCCAAGGTTATTTTAGTAAACGAAAATGAACTCAAAACTTGAATAGAAAAAAATAAAATTCGATAATGAAAAAAATACAGTGAACCCTCGGTTATCGCGGTTAATGGGGACCGAGACCACCCGCGAAAACTGAAAATCCGCGAAGTAGCGGCGCACCTTCAAAAATGCTTAAAAAAAAAAAGTGCGAAGTAGTGGTGCACCTTCAAAAATGCTTAAAAAAAAAAATTAATAAATATGTATATATATATATATATATGTATATATATATATATATACACGGGTAGAGAGAGAGAGAGTGAAATTCATGCTATAACAAAAAAAAAAAATTATTATTAAAACTTATTATTTTTTTATTCCCCAGCCATTATTTTTGTATTTATTCAATTACTTCTTTTTGTATTTTTTTAATTACTTCGACCTTTACCTGCTGGTACGCCGTCCGGTGTGCCCTGTGAAATGAAAGGTGGCATTCTTCATTTATTTTTTTTATTCATTTATTCATTCATAACTGACAGCCTCGCGCTCCGCTCGTGCTCGGGCGGAAGAGGTGCTCCTCTTCGGCTTAATTGTCATGCACGCCGGACCTGCTCCCCCGAAGCGTGTCTCCGTTCGGTTGAACTCGGTTTCATTTCGCCCCGCCCGTGCCCGGGGAAGGTGCTTCTCTTCGGCTTAACTGTGACGCGAGCATGCCCTCCTCCTCCGGAGCTTCCATTCGGTTAAACTTAGGGGCCGCTTGACACCGCCCGTGCCCGGGGAAGGTGCTCCTCTTCGGCTTAACTGCCAAGCACGCCGGCCGGCCTCCTCCGGAGCTCTCGTACGCTCCCGAACAGAGCGAAATGTCGCCCCGCTAGTGCCCGGGCAGAAGTTGTTCCTCTTCGGCTTAACTGCCACGCACGCTGGCCGGAGCTCTGGTACGGTCCGAACCGCGCGAAACGTCGCCCCAAATCGTGCCCGGGGGAACGTGCTCTTCTTCGTCCACTCTCCTCTTCGCCCACGCTCTTCTTCGGCGCATGCCGGCCGTCTAACAGCTCCAGCGCCCCGTCGTGCCGCTCGGCGAAACTACAATGCCCCCGAATATTTTTTAGACCCGCGAAGCACTGAACCCGCGAAAGGTGAACCGCGAAGTAGCGAGGGTTCACTGTAAAATGAAAATGCTCTTTCAAAAATTAAAACTATCTAAAACTAGTGATGGCAAAATGAAGCCCCATAAAGCAGCCAAGCCCTGCAGGGAAATACTTCACACACGAATGGGCTTCGAGATGCTTCATTTTTCTTGACTACGCCATCCCGTGGACAGAAAAATGTATAACATGCTTGGTGCATGCAATAAAATGGTGAGCTGTAAATCATGCTCTGCCCACCAAACAATATGTATTTGAAGAGTGATTTTAATTGTTCTGTTTTACTTTGTCTTCTCACTTCTCCAATATTCAGACAGCTCCGCCGAGACCAACGTTTCACCCCCACACTGATATAAAATGGACCCAACCGTTTGGGTCTCTTTCCAAATTTGGTACCAAAGCCTCCCCCACAGTGCGGCAGCTATCTTGAATTGGCCCGTTCCCAGAGAGTTTTACTTCATTCAGTGTCATTCAGTATTATTCAAAATCTTTCAGTGTCATTCCAAATCATTCAATGTCATTCACGATCTTTCCACATCCTTCCACCTTCCATCGTTCAGTGTCATTCCACATTCTCTTTGATATTTAACATAACATAACAATAACATAATCCTGGGTCAGCAGACACCTAATTAATGTGTTAATACATGATACATTTTTATATAAGCAACACTTATGATTGTAACGTATTTTTAATTCTTTCTAGGCGGGAACTGTCCGAACAAAAAATTCATGCAATTTGTAATTAGACACTTTGTCATACAAAAAGTCACTCAGGGCAAGAGAAAAAAAATTGTCACTTGCCCAAGTTGGGCAAGTAATTTGGCCACTCGGGCAAGGCAAATTTTAGTGGCACTTGCCCTATGGGGAAGCAGTTTTTAAAGTTAACTTCGAACCCTGTGATGGTGTCTTGTGACCAGTCTTAATCAGCTGATGTTCCATGAAGGCGTGCCTTACCTGTCACAAGAATGAAGGCAAGTCACGCCCCCCCGCTGTCCGTTCACTCCGCCAAGATGCTGCTCCAGGTGGTAGAGAGGATGAAGGCTCCCTTGTCTCTGTTCATGGTTTTTATGCCTCGCTTGCAGATCTCAATTGCTTCTTTGATCCAGCGCTGTAGTTTGTTCTCTCCGGTGCGGATGACCCTGCCCTTCTCCCAGTCCATGATGTGGTTTTCCCTTTTGCAGTGGTCAGTGATTGCTGATTTGTAATGTTCATGTTGTGCTTGTTCTTTTACTGCTCTGATTTTTTAATTTTTTTGACAGGTAAGTCACACCCTCATGGAACATCAGCTGATAAAGACGGGTCTCAAGACACCATCATGCGACACTCTGAAGAAGGCGAAAGACTCGCCGAAACATGTCAGGTAAAAAATTAACCTAAAACATAATTGTCTGCTTTTAATGAATCAGTCAAATATCAATAATAAGAAGACAAAATGAACCTAATACAAATAAATGAATGCTTAATAACTCCCCTGGACATGCTCCTAAAAAACCAAACCGTCACCTGTAAATAAAACGTCCCGACCTGAAGACATCTTAATGTTATTATTTTGTTATACACACAGCGCCGCCAAGTGGAATCAAAAATGTGTTTTTATTTTAATTTTCACGTACTGCACGGTGCCCTTTTGACGAATCCGACTGAAAATTAGTCAGAAAAGACTCACTTACTCTCTGCCGAATTTTGTGACGTTTTGGCAAAAGGCGTGGCTATTACGGTGCTGAAAAGTCCGATTGTACTCTGTGGCAACAAAAGCTCCGGCAACATTACTCAGATGATACTATCTTCTCGAAGTTGTACACATTTGAGGATACTTCAGCCCTGAAGACATCCACCAACTTATTTTAGATACGTTTATACTGTGTATATTTGCATGCTTTTTCTGAATGTCTGCTGCTAATGTTATACATTAACGGCTACATTACGCCGCCGACTCTGTGTGATCTATATCTTTGCTGCTGTAACACCTCAAATTTCCCCATTGTGGGACTAATAAAGGACATCTTATCTTATCTTATCTTATCTTATCTTTTTCATCGTAGTAGTAGCGCCACCAACTGGTAAAAGCTAATACAAGTTATTTTTTTGGATGTTTTTCTCCGTGCAACTCAACAAGGTCGCCCTCATATATGCTCGGATGACTGTTTCGGCCATGAGGATGTCACAATACGAAATTCATCCTTTTTCGTGAAAAGTTGTGGGAGTGGCATTGCACTGTTCGGCAATAAAACAACGCTGATTATGAGGTTCTAAATATGAACGACAACTCGTGAAACTTTACACACACATCAGGCAGAGCAAATTTATCAATATTTTATACGTTAGTTGTGCAGCTATTTTGAAATGGCTCGCCATGGCCCTCGAGAAATGTTAAAAAAAGCAGCCCTGGTTGAGTGTTTCACCTCGCTTTTTTTAAATTTTATGGAGTACAGTGAACCCTCGGTTATCGCGGTTAATGGGGACCGAGACCACCCGCGAAAACTGAAAATCCGCGAAGTAGCGGCGCACCTTCAAAAATGCTTAAAAAAAAATACAATATATATAATAAATATATAAATATATGTATATATATATACGGGGAGAGAGAGAGAGAGTGAAATTCATGTTATAACAAAAAAACCAAATTATTATTAAAACGTATTATTTTTTTATTCCCCAGCCATTCTTTTTGTATTTATTTAATTACTCAGACTTTTACCTGCTGGTACGCCGTCTGGTGTGCCCTGTGAAATGAAAGGTGCCATTCTTTATTTATTTATTTATTTATTCATTTATTCATTCATAACTGACAGCTTCGCGCTCCGCTCGTGCCCGGGCGGAAGAGGTGCTCCAATTCGGCTTAACTGTGACACACGCCCACCCTCCTCCCCCGGAGCTTCCATTCGGTTAAACTTAGGGGCCGCTTGGCACCGCCCGTGCCCGGGGAAGGTGCTCCTCTTCGGCTTACTGTGACGCGAGCATGCCCTCCTCCTCCGGAGCTTCCATTCGGTTAAACTTAGGGGCCGCTTGGAACCGCCCGTGGCCGGGGAAGGTGCTCCTCTTCGGCTTACTGTGACGCGAGCATGCCCTCCTCCTCCGGAGCTTCCATTCGGTTAAACTTAGGGGCCGCTTGGAACCGCCCGTGCCCGGGGAAGGTGCTCCTCTTCGGCTTACTGTGACGCGAGCATGCCCTCCTCCTCCGGAGCTTCCATTCGGTTAAACTTAGGGGCCGCTTGGCACCGCCCGTGCCCGGGGAAGGTGCTCCTCTACGGCTTAACTGCCACGCACGCCGGCCGGAGCTCTGGTACTGTCCGAACCGCGCGAAACGTCGCCACCGATCGTGTCCGGGGGAACGTGCTCTTCTTCGTCCACTCTCCTCTTCGCCCACGCTCTTCTTTGGCGCACGCCGGCCGTCTAACCGCTCCAGCGCCCCGTCGTGCCGCTCGGCGAAACTACAATGCCCCCGAATATTTTTTAGACCCGCGAAGCACTGAACCCGCGAAAGGTGAACCGCCAAGTAGCGAGGGTTCACTGTATGTATAAGACCAAGACCTACAAAAAAGACTCTTGGAGCAATGAGCTAGGTTTTACAGGAAGTCGGCCATTTTGAATTTACTTAAAAGGGGGCGGGTCACCACAATGGACTTTGTGTAGAAATTATTATTGGGGCCCGAGCAGCGACCGCGGCGAGGTCCCTATTGTTTTTGTAGAAATTATTATTAGGGCCCGAGCAGCGACCGCTACGAGGTCCCCATTGTTTTTGTGGAAATTATTATTATTATTATTATTAGGGCCCGAGCAGTGACCTGTTTATTTTTTTTAAGCATTTTTGAAGGTGCGCCGCTACTTCGCGGATTTTCAGTTTTCGCGGGTGGTCTCGGTCCCCGTTAACCGCGATAACCGAGGGTTCACTGTACTCCATAAAATTTACAAAAAGCGAGGTGAAACACTCAACCAGAGCTGCTTTTTTTAACATTTCTCGAGGGCCATGGCGAGCCATTTCAAAAAAGCTGCACAACTAACGTATAAAATATTGATAAATTTGCTCGGCCTGATGTGTGTGTAAAGTTTCACGAGTTGTCGTTCATATTTAGAACCTCATAATCAGCGTTGTTTTATTGCCGAACAGTGCAATGCCACTCCCACAACTTTTCATGAAAAAGGACAAATTTCGTATTATGACATCCTCATGGCCGAAACAGTCATCCGAGCATATATGAGGGCGACCTTGTTGAGTTGCACGGAGAAAAACATCCAAGAAAATAACTTGTATTAGCTTTTACCAGTTGGTGGCGCTACTACTACGATGAAAAATAAGTTGGTAGATGTCTTCAGGGCTTAAGTATCCTCAAATGTGTGCAACTTCGAGAAGATAGGATCATCTGAGTCATGTTGCTGGAGCTTTTGTTGCCACAGAGTACAATCGGACTTTTCAGCACCGTAATAGCCACGCCTTTTGCCAAAACGTCACAAAATTCGGCAGAGTAAGATCATTGTCTTGAATCTTTTCTGACTCATTTTCAGTCGGATTCGTCAAAAGGGCACCGTGCAGTACGTGAAAATTAAAATAAAAACAAATTTTTGATTCCACTTGGCGGCGCTGTGTGTATAACAAAATAATAACATTAAGATGTCTTCAGGTCGGGACGTTTTATTTACAGGTGAAGGTTTGGATTTTTAGGAGCATGTGCAGGGGAGTTATTAAGCATTCATTTATTTGTATTAGGTTCATTTTGTCTTCTTATTATTGATATTTGACTGATTCATTAAAAGCAGACAATTATGTTTTAGGTTAATTTTTTCACTGACATGTTTCGGCGAGTCTTTCGCCTTCTTCAGAGTGTCGCATGATGGTGTCTTGAGCTGATGTTCCATGAGGGTGTGACTTACCTGTCAAAAAAATGAAAAAAATCAGAGCAGTAAAAGAACAAGCACAACATGAACATTACAAATCAGCAATCACTGACCACTGCAAAAGGGAAAACCACATCATGGACCGGGAGAAGGGCAGGGTCATCCGCACAGAAGAGAACAAACAACAGCGCTGGATCAGAGAGGCCATTGAGATCTGCAAGCGAGGCATAAAAACCATGAACAGAGACAAGGGAGCCTTCATCCTCTCTACCACCTGGACCAGCATCTTGGCGGAGTGAACGGACAGCGGGGGGCGTGACTTGCCTTCATTCTTGTGACAGGTAAGTCACGCCCTCATGGAACATCAGCTGATAAAGACGGGTCACAAGGCACCATCATGTGACACTCTGAAGAAGGCGAAAGACTTTCGTATTGTGACATGCTCAAGGCCTAAACACTCATCCGAGCAAATATAAGGTAGATTTTGTTAACCTGCCCGGAGAAAAACATCAACGAAAATAATTTGTATTTGTTTTAACCAGTTGGTGGCGCTACCACTGCGATCAAAAATAAGTTGGCAGCCGTCTTCAGGGCCTGAATATCCTCAAATGTGAAAAATTTCGAGAAGATGGATCATCTGAATCATTTTGCAGGAACTTTTGTTGCCACGGAGAATAATCAGACTCTGCGGCACCGTAATAGCCACGCCCTTCGAAGGAAAGTCACAAAAATAGGGATAGAGTAAGATCAATGTCTTGAGTCTTTTCTAGCCAATTTTCAATCAGATTCGTTAAAAGGGCACCGTGCAGTACGTCAAAATGTAAAAAATGATATTGATTGGCGCAAGGTGTATAACTGAATATAAACATATAGATGTCTTCAGGTACAGACTCTTTATGTACATGTGAAGTTTTGGATTTTTAGCAGCATGTGCAGGAGAGTTATTAAGCATTTTGTCCATTGCGGCGAAGGAAATCTTAAGTGAAAACTTTGATGCCCCGCCCCCGTCATATAGTATTTCGGAAACAAAAAATTTTAGCCCCAGTGTTTGTGCCAGGTCTTCAGATGCTACAGACAGAATTTTAAGGCAATCAGATGAAGCCTTTAGGATCAGGGTGCAAAAGAATGACCCCTGTAAACATGCAAAAAAGGGCAAAAGTCGGACTTTCAAAAATTCATAACTCACTTCCTGTTCATATTAGACGTTAAAATATCAAATTTTTCGCCATGCCCGATGAGACTGCCAAGTTTGGTGAGTTTTTGTGCATGTTTCGGGGGTCAAAAATGCGATCGAACAATCGGAAAAATAATAATAATAATTTCTACAAAAACAATAGGGACTTCGCAGCGGTCGCTGCTCAGGCCCTAATAATAATAATAATAATAATAATAAAAGTAATAATATTTTCTACAAAAACAATAGGGACCTCGCCGCGGTCGCTGCTCGGGCCCCAATAATAATTTCTACACAAAGTCCATTGTGGTGACCCGCCCCCTTTTAAGTAAATTCAAAATGGCCGACTTCCTGTAAAACCTAGCTCATTGCTCCAAGAGACTTTTTTGTAGGTCTTGGTCTTATACATACAGTGAACCCTCGCTACTTCGCGGTTCACCTTTCGCAGGTTCAGCGCTTCACGGGTCTAAAAAATATTCGGGGGCATTGTAGTTTCGCCGAGCGGCACGACGGGGCGCTGGAGCGGTTAGACGGCCGGCGTGCGCCGAAGAAGAGCGTGGGCGAAGAGGAGAGTGGACGAAGAAGAGCACGTTCCCCCGGACACGATCGGTGGCGACGTTTCGCGCGGTTCGGACCGTACCAGAGCTCCGGCCAGCGTGCGTGGCAGTTAAGCCGTAGAGGAGCACCTTCCCCGGGCACGGGCGGTGCCAAGCGGCCCCTAAGTTTAACCGAATGGAAGCTCCGGAGGAGGAGGGCATGCTCGCGTCACAGTAAGCCGAAGAGGAGCACCTTCCCCGGGCACGGGCGGTTCCAAGCGGCCCCTAAGTTTAACCGAATGGAAGCTCCGGAGGAGGAGGGCATGCTCGCGTCACAGTAAGCCGAAGAGGAGCACCTTCCCCGGGCACGGGCGGTGCCAAGCGGCCCCTAAGTTTAACCGAATGGAAGCTCCGGACGGAGGAGGACGGGCGTGTGTCACAGTAAAGCCAAATTGGAGCACCTCTTCTGCCCGGGCACGAGCGGAGCGCGAGGCTGTCAGTTATGAATGAATAAATGAATAAATAAATAAAGAATGCCACCTTTCATTTCACAGGGCACACCGGACGGCGTACCAGCAGGTAAAAGTCGGAGTAATTAAATAAATACAAAAAGAATGGCTGGGGAATAAAAAAATAATACGTTTTAATAATAATTTGGTTTTTTTGTTATAACATGAATTTCACTCTCTCTCTCCCCGTATATATATATATATATATATATATATATATATATATATATATATATATATATATATATATATATATATTTATATATTTATTATATATATTGTATATTTTTTTTAAGCATTTTTGAAGGTGCGCCGCTACTTCGCGGATTTTCAGTTTTCGCGGGTGGTCTCGGTCCCCATTAACCGCGATAACCGAGGGTTCACTGTACTCCATAAAATTTACAAAAAGCGAGGTGAAACACTCAACCAGAGCTGCTTTTTTTTAACATTTCTCGAGGGCCATGGCGAGCCATTTCAAAAAAGCTGCACAACTAACGTATAAAATATTGATAAATTTGCTCGGCCTGATGTGTGTGTCAAGTTTTACGAGTTGTCGTTCATATTTAGAACCTCATAATCAGCTTTATTTTATTGCCGAACAGTGCAATGCCACTCCCACAACTTTTCACGAAAAATCACGAATTTCGTATTGTGACATCCTCATGGCCGAAACAGTCATCCGAGCATATATGAGGGCGACCTTGTTGAGTTGCACGGAGAAAAACATCCAAGAAAATAACTTGTATTAGCTTTTACCAGTTGGTGGCGCTACTACTACGATGTAAAATAAGTTGGTAGATGTCTTCAGGGCTGAAGTATCCTCAAATGTGTACAACTTCGAGAAGATAGGATCATCTGAGTCATGTTGCCGGAGCTTTTGTTGCCACAGAGTACAATCGGACTTTTCAGCACCTTAATAGCCACGCCTTTTGCCAAAACGTCACAAAATTCGGCAGAGAGTAAGATTATTGTCTTGAGTCTTTTCTGACTAATTTTCAGTCGGATTCGTCAAAAGGGCACCGTGCAGTACGTGAAAATTAAAATAAAAACAAATTTTTGATTCCACTTGGCGGCACTGTGTGTATAACAAAATAATAACATTAAGATGTCTTCAGGTCGGGACGTTTTATTTACAGGTGAAGGTTTGGATTTTTAGGAGCATGTGCAGGGGAGTTATTAAGCATTCATTTATTTGTATTAGGTTCATTTTGTCTTCTTATTATTGATATTTGACTGATTCATTAAAAGCAGACAATTATGTTTTAGGTTAATTTTTTACCTGACATGTTTCGGCGAGTCTTTCGCCTTCTTCAGAGTGTCGCATGATGGTGTCTTGAGACCCGTCTTTATCAGCTGATGTTCCATGAGGGTGTGACTTACCTGTCAAAAAAATGAAAAATCAGAGCAGTAAAAGAACAAGCACAACATGAACATTACAAATCAGCAATCGCTGACCACTGCAAAAGGGAAAACCACATCATGGACCGGGAGAAGGGCAGGGTCATCCGCACCGAAGAGAACAAACAACAGCGCTGGATCAGAGAGGCCATTGAGATCTGCAAGCGAGGCATAAAAACCATGAACAGAGACAAGGGAGCCTTCATCCTCTCTACCACCTGGAGCAGCATTTTGGCGGAGTGAACGGACAGCGGGGGGCGTGACTTGCCTTCATTCTTGTGACAGGCAAGTCACGCCCTCATGGAACATCAGCTGATAAAGACGGGCCACAAGACACCATCATGTGACACTCTGAAGAAGGCGAAAGACTTTCGTATTGTGACATCCTCAAGGCCTAAACACTCATCCGAGCAAATGTAAGGTAGATTTTGTTAACCTGCCCGGAGAAAAAAATCAATGAAAATGATTTGTATTTGTTTTAACCAGTTGGTGGCGCTACCACTGCGATCAAAAATAAGTTGGCAGCCGTCTTCAGGGCCTGAATATCCTCAAATGTGAAAAATTTCGAGAAGATGGATCATCTGAATCATTTTGCAGGAACTTTTGTTGCCACGGAGAATAATCAGACTCTGCGGCACCGTAATAGCCACGCCCTTCGAAGGAAAGTCACAAAAATAGGGATAGAGTAAGATCAATGTCTTGAGTCTTTTCTAGCCAATTTTCAATCAGATTCGTTAAAAGGGCACCGTGCAGTACGTCAAAATGTAAAAAATGATATTGATTGGCGCAAGGTGTATAACTGAATATAAACATATAGATGTCTTCAGGTACAGACTCTTTATGTACATGTGAAGTTTTGGATTTTTAGCAGCATGTGCAGGAGAGTTATTAAGCATTTTGTCCATTGCGGCGAAGGAAATCTTAAGTGAAAACTTTGATGCCCCGCCCCCGTCATATAGTATTTCGGAAACAAAAAATTTTAGCCCCAGTGTTTGTGCCAGGTCTTCAGATGCTACAGACAGAATTTTAAGGCAATCAGATGAAGCCTTTAGGATCAGGGTGCAAAAGAATGACCCCTGTAAACATGCAAAAAAGGGCAAAAGTCGGACTTTCAAAAATTCATAACTCACTTCCTGTTCATATTAGACGTTAAAATATCAAATTTTTCGCCATGCCCGATGAGACTGCCAAGTTTGGTGAGTTTTTGTGCATGTTTCAGGGGTCAAAAATGCGATCGAACAATCGGAAAAATAATAATAATAATAATTTCTACAAAAACAATAGGGACTTCGCAGCGGTCGCTGCTCAGGCCCTAATAATAATAATAATAATAATAATAAAAGTAATAATATTTTCTACAAAAACAATAGGGACCTCGCCGCGGTCGCTGCTCGGGCCCCAATAATAATTTCTACACAAAGTCCATTGTGGTGACCCGCCCCTTTTTAAGTAAATTCAAAATGGCCGACTTCCTGTAAAACCTAGCTCATTGCTCCAAGAGACTTTTTTGTAGGTCTTGGTCTTATACATACAGTGAACCCTCGCTACTTCGCGGTTCACCTTTCGCGGGTTCAGTGCTTCGCGGGTCTAAAAAATATTCGGGGGCATTGTAGTTTCGCCGAGCGGCACGACGGGGCGCTGGAGCGGTTAGACGGCCGGCGTGCGCCGAAGAAGAGCGTGGGCGAAGAGGAGAGTGGACGAAGAAGAGCACGTTCCCCCGGACACGATCGGTGGCGACGTTTCGCGCGGTTCGGACCGTACCAGAGCTCCGGCCAGCGTGCGTGGCAGTTAAGCCGTAGAGGAGCACCTTCCCCGGGCACGGGCGGTGCCAAGCGGCCCCTAAGTTTAACCGAATGGAAGCTCCGGAGGAGGAGGGCATGCTCGCGTCACAGTAAGCCGAAGAGGAGCACCTTCCCCGGGCACGGGCGGTTCCAAGCGGCCCCTAAGTTTAACCGAATGGAAGCTCCGGAGGAGGAGGGCATGCTCGCGTCACAGTAAGCCGAAGAGGAGCACCTTCCCCGGGCACGGGCGGTGCCAAGCGGCCCCTAAGTTTAACCGAATGGAAGCTCCGGGGGAGGAGGACGGGCGTGTGTCACAGTTAAGCCAAATTGGAGCACCTCTTCTGCCCGGGCACGAGCGGAGCGCGAGGCTGTCAGTTATGAATGAATAAATGAATAAATAAATAAAGAATGCCACCTTTCATTTCACAGGGCACACCGGACGGCGTACCAGCAGGTAAAAGTCGGAGTAATTAAATAAATACAAAAAGAATGGTTGGGGAATAAAAAAATAATAAGTTTTAATAATAATTTGTTTTTTTTGTTATAACATGAATTTCACTCTCTGTCTCTCTCTCTCCCCCCGTATATATATATATATATATATATATATATATATATATATATATATATATATATATATATATATATATATATATATATTTATATATTTATTATATATATTGTATATTTTTTTTAAGCATTTTTGAAGGTGCGCCGCTACTTCGCGGATTTTCAGTTTTTGCGGGTGGTCTCGGTCCCCATTAACCGCGATAACCGAGGGTTCACTGTACTCCATAAAATTTACAAAAAGCGAGGTGAAACACTCAACCAGGGCTGCTTTTTTGAACATTTCTCGAGGGCCATGGAGAGCCATTTCAAAAAAGCTGCACAACTAACGTATAAAATATTGAGAAATTTGCTCGGCCTGATGTGTGTGTAAAGTTTCACGAGTTGTCGTTCATATTTAGAACCTCATAATCAGCTTTGTTTTATTGCCGAACAGTGCAATGCCACTCCCACAACTTTTCATGAAAAAGGACGAATTTCGTATTGTGACATCCTCATGGCCGAAACAGTCATCCGAGCATATATGAGGGCGACCTTGTTGAGTTGCACGGAGAAAAACATCCAAGAAAATAACTTGTATTAGCTTTTACCAGTTGGTGGCGCTACTACTACGATGAAAAATAAGTTGGTAGATGTCTTCAGGGCTTAAGTATCCTCAAATGTGTGCAACTTCGAGAAGATAGGATCACCTGAGTCATGTTGCTGGAGCTTTTGTTGCCACAGAGTACAATCGGACTTTTCAGCACCGTAATAGCCACGCCTTTTGCCAAAACGTCACAAAATTCGGCAGAGAGTAAGATCATTGTCTTGAGTCTTTTCTGACTAATTTTCAGTCGGATTCGTCGAAAGGGCACCGTGCAGTACGTGAAAATTAAAATAAAAACGAATTTTTGATTCCACTTGGCGGCACTGTGTGTATAACAAAATAATAACATTAAGATGTCTTCAGGTCGGGACGTTTTATTTACAGGTGAAGGTTTGGATTTTTAGGAGCATGTGCAGGGGAGTTATTAAGCATTCATTTATTTGTATTAGGTTCATTTTGTCTTCTTATTATTGATATTTGACTGATTCATTAAAAGCAGACAATTATGTTTTTGGTTAATTTTTTACCTGACATGTTTCGGCGAGTCTTTCGCCTTCTTCAGAGTGTCGCATGATGGTGTCTTGAGACCCGTCTTTATCAGCTGATGTTCCATGAGGGTGTGACTTACCTGTCAAAAAAATGAAAAATCAGAGCAGTAAAAGAACAAGCACAACATGAACATTACAAATCAGCAATCACTGACCACTGCAAAAGGGAAAACCACATCATGGACCGGGAGAAGGGCAGGGTCATCCGCACCGAAGAGAACAAACAACAGCGCTGGATCAGAGAGGCCATTGAGATCTGCAAGCGAGGCATAAAAACCATGAACAGAGACAAGGGAGCCTTCATCCTCTCTACCACCTGGAGCAGCATTTTGGCGGAGTGAACGGACAGCGGGGGGCGTGACTTGCCTTCATTCTTGTGACAGGTAAGTCACGCCCTCATGGAACATCAGCTGATAAAGACGGGCCACAAGACACCATCATGTGACACTCTGAAGAAGGCGAAAGACTTTCGTATTGTGACATCCTCAAGGCCTAAACACTCATCCGAGCAAATGTAAGGTAGATTTTGTTAACCTGCCCGGAGAAAAAAATCAACGAAAATAATTTGTATTTGTTTTAACCAGTTGGTGGCGCTACCACTGCGATCAAAAATAAGTTGGCAGCCGTCTTCAGGGCCTGAATATCCTCAAATGTGAAAAATTTCGAGAAGATGGATCATCTGAATCATTTTGCAGGAACTTTTGTTGCCACGGAGAATAATCAGACTCTGCGGCACCGTAATAGCCACGCCCTTCGAAGGAAAGTCACAAAAATAGGGATAGAGTAAGATCAATGTCTTGAGTCTTTTCTAGCCAATTTTCAATCAGATTCGTTAAAAGGGCACCGTGCAGTACGTCAAAATGTAAAAAATGATATTGATTGGCGCAAGGTGTATAACTGAATATAAACATATAGATGTCTTCAGGTACAGACTCTTTATGTACATGTGAAGTTTTGGATTTTTAGCAGCATGTGCAGGAGAGTTATTAAGCATTTTGTCCATTGCGGCGAAGGAAATCTTAAGTGAAAACTTTGATGCCCCGCCCCCGTCATATAGTATTTCGGAAACAAAAAATTTTAGCCCCAGTGTTTGTGCCAGGTCTTCAGATGCTACAGACAGAATTTTAAGGCAATCAGATGAAGCCTTTAGGATCAGGGTGCAAAAGAATGACCCCTGTAAACATGCAAAAAAGGGCAAAAGTCGGACTTTCAAAAATTCATAACTCACTTCCTGTTCATATTAGACGTTAAAATATCAAATTTTTCGCCATGCCCGATGAGACTGCCAAGTTTGGTGAGTTTTTGTGCATGTTTCGGGGGTCAAAAATGCGATCGAACAATCGGAAAAATAATAATAATAATTTCTACAAAAACAATAGGGACTTCGCAGCGGTCGCTGCTCAGGCCCTAATAATAATAATAATAATAATAATAAAAGTAATAATATTTTCTACAAAAACAATAGGGACCTCGCCGCGGTCGCTGCTCGGGCCCCAATAATAATTTCTACACAAAGTCCATTGTGGTGACCCGCCCCCTTTTAAGTAAATTCAAAATGGCCGACTTCCTGTAAAACCTAGCTCATTGCTCCAAGAGACTTTTTTGTAGGTCTTGGTCTTATACATACAGTGAACCCTCGCTACTTCGCGGTTCACCTTTCGCAGGTTCAGCGCTTCGCGGGTCTAAAAAATATTCGGGGGCATTGTAGTTTCGCCGAGCGGCACGACGGGGCGCTGGAGCGGTTAGACGGCCGGCGTGCGCCGAAGAAGAGCGTGGGCGAAGAGGAGAGTGGACGAAGAAGAGCACGTTCCCCCGGACACGATCGGTGGCGACGTTTCGCGCGGTTCGGACCGTACCAGAGCTCCGGCCAGCGTGCGTGGCAGTTAAGCCGTAGAGGAGCACCTTCCCCGGGCACGGGCGGTGCCAAGCGGCCCCTAAGTTTAACCGAATGGAAGCTCCGGAGGAGGAGGGCATGCTCGCGTCACAGTAAGCCGAAGAGGAGCACCTTCCCCGGGCACGGGCGGTTCCAAGCGGCCCCTAAGTTTAACCGAATGGAAGCTCCGGAGGAGGAGGGCATGCTCGCGTCACAGTAAGCCGAAGAGGAGCACCTTCCCCGGGCACGGGCGGTGCCAAGCGGCCCCTAAGTTTAACCGAATGGAAGCTCCGGACGGAGGAGGACGGGCGTGTGTCACAGTAAAGCCAAATTGGAGCACCTCTTCTGCCCGGGCACGAGCTGAGCGCGAGGCTGTCAGTTATGAATGAATAAATGAATAAATAAATAAAGAATGCCACCTTTCATTTCACAGGGCACACCGGACGGCGTACCAGCAGGTAAAAGTCGGAGTAATTAAATAAATACAAAAAGAATGGCTGGGGAATAAAAAAATAATACGTTTTAATAATAATTTGGTTTTTTTGTTATAACATGAATTTCACTCTCTCTCTCCCCGTATATATATATATATATATATATATATATATATATATATATATATATATATATATATATATATATATATATATTTATATATTTATTATATATATTGTATATTTTTTTTAAGCATTTTTGAAGGTGCGCCGCTACTTCGCGGATTTTCAGTTTTCGCGGGTGGTCTCGGTCCCCATTAACCGCGATAACCGAGGGTTCACTGTACTCCATAAAATTTACAAAAAGCGAGGTGAAACACTCAACCAGAGCTGCTTTTTTTTAACATTTCTCGAGGGCCATGGCGAGCCATTTCAAAAAAGCTGCACAACTAACGTATAAAATATTGATAAATTTGCTCGGCCTGATGTGTGTGTCAAGTTTTACGAGTTGTCGTTCATATTTAGAACCTCATAATCAGCTTTATTTTATTGCCGAACAGTGCAATGCCACTCCCACAACTTTTCACGAAAAATCACGAATTTCGTATTGTGACATCCTCATGGCCGAAACAGTCATCCGAGCATATATGAGGGCGACCTTGTTGAGTTGCACCGAGAAAAACATCCAAGAAAATAACTTGTATTAGCTTTTACCAGTTGGTGGCGCTACTACTACGATGTAAAATAAGTTGGTAGATGTCTTCTGGGCTGAAGTATCCTCAAATGTGTACAACTTCGAGAAGATAGGATCATCTGAGTCATGTTGCCGGAGCTTTTGTTGCCACAGAGTACAATCGGACTTTTCAGCACCTTAATAGCCACGCCTTTTGCCAAAACGTCACAAAATTCGGCAGAGAGTAAGATTATTGTCTTGAGTCTTTTCTGACTAATTTTCAGTCGGATTCGTCAAAAGGGCACCGTGCAGTACGTGAAAAATAAAATAAAAACAAATTTTTGATTCCACTTGGCGGCACTGTGTGTATAACAAAATAATAACATTAAGATGTCTTCAGGTCGGGACGTTTTATTTACAGGTGAAGGTTTGGATTTTTAGGAGCATGTGCAGGGGAGTTATTAAGCATTCATTTATTTGTATTAGGTTCATTTTGTCTTCTTATTATTGATATTTGACTGATTCATTAAAAGCAGACAATTATGTTTTAGGTTAATTTTTTACCTGACATGTTTCGGCGAGTCTTTCGCCTTCTTCAGAGTGTCGCATGATGGTGTCTTGAGACCCGTCTTTATCAGCTGATGTTCCATGAGGGTGTGACTTACCTGTCAAAAAAATGAAAAATCAGAGCAGTAAAAGAACAAGCACAACATGAACATTACAAATCAGCAATCGCTGACCACTGCAAAAGGGAAAACCACATCATGGACCGGGAGAAGGGCAGGGTCATCCGCACCGAAGAGAACAAACAACAGCGCTGGATCAGAGAGGCCATTGAGATCTGCAAGCGAGGCATAAAAACCATGAACAGAGACAAGGGAGCCTTCATCCTCTCTACCACCTGGAGCAGCATTTTGGCGGAGTGAACGGACAGCGGGGGGCGTGACTTGCCTTCATTCTTGTGACAGGCAAGTCACGCCCTCATGGAACATCAGCTGATAAAGACGGGCCACAAGACACCATCATGTGACACTCTGAAGAAGGCGAAAGACTTTCGTATTGTGACATCCTCAAGGCCTAAACACTCATCCGAGCAAATGTAAGGTAGATTTTGTTAACCTGCCCGGAGAAAAAAATCAATGAAAATGATTTGTATTTGTTTTAACCAGTTGGTGGCGCTACCACTGCGATCAAAAATAAGTTGGCAGCCGTCTTCAGGGCCTGAATATCCTCAAATGTGAAAAATTTCGAGAAGATGGATCATCTGAATCATTTTGCAGGAACTTTTGTTGCCACGGAGAATAATCAGACTCTGCGGCACCGTAATAGCCACGCCCTTCGAAGGAAAGTCACAAAAATAGGGATAGAGTAAGATCAATGTCTTGAGTCTTTTCTAGCCAATTTTCAATCAGATTCGTTAAAAGGGCACCGTGCAGTACGTCAAAATGTAAAAAATGATATTGATTGGCGCAAGGTGTATAACTGAATATAAACATATAGATGTCTTCAGGTACAGACTCTTTATGTACATGTGAAGTTTTGGATTTTTAGCAGCATGTGCAGGAGAGTTATTAAGCATTTTGTCCATTGCGGCGAAGGAAATCTTAAGTGAAAACTTTGATGCCCCGCCCCCGTCATATAGTATTTCGGAAACAAAAAATTTTAGCCCCAGTGTTTGTGCCAGGTCTTCAGATGCTACAGACAGAATTTTAAGGCAATCAGATGAAGCCTTTAGGATCAGGGTGCAAAAGAATGACCCCTGTAAACATGCAAAAAAGGGCAAAAGTCGGACTTTCAAAAATTCATAACTCACTTCCTGTTCATATTAGACGTTAAAATATCAAATTTTTCGCCATGCCCGATGAGACTGCCAAGTTTGGTGAGTTTTTGTGCATGTTTCAGGGGTCAAAAATGCGATCGAACAATCGGAAAAATAATAATAATAATAATTTCTACAAAAACAATAGGGACTTCGCAGCGGTCGCTGCTCAGGCCCTAATAATAATAATAATAATAATAATAAAAGTAATAATATTTTCTACAAAAACAATAGGGACCTCGCCGCGGTCGCTGCTCGGGCCCCAATAATAATTTCTACACAAAGTCCATTGTGGTGACCCGCCCCTTTTTAAGTAAATTCAAAATGGCCGACTTCCTGGAAAACCTAGCTCATTGCTCCAAGAGACTTTTTTGTAGGTCTTGGTCTTATACATACAGTGAACCCTCGCTACTTCGCGGTTCACCTTTCGCGGGTTCAGTGCTTCGCGGGTCTAAAAAATATTCGGGGGCATTGTAGTTTCGCCGAGCGGCACGACGGGGCGCTGGAGCGGTTAGACGGCCGGCGTGCGCCGAAGAAGAGCGTGGGCGAAGAGGAGAGTGGACGAAGAAGAGCACGTTCCCCCGGACACGATCGGTGGCGACGTTTCGCGCGGTTCGGACCGTACCAGAGCTCCGGCCAGCGTGCGTGGCAGTTAAGCCGTAGAGGAGCACCTTCCCCGGGCACGGGCGGTGCCAAGCGGCCCCTAAGTTTAACCGAATGGAAGCTCCGGAGGAGGAGGGCATGCTCGCGTCACAGTAAGCCGAAGAGGAGCACCTTCCCCGGGCACGGGCGGTTCCAAGCGGCCCCTAAGTTTAACCGAATGGAAGCTCCGGAGGAGGAGGGCATGCTCGCGTCACAGTAAGCCGAAGAGGAGCACCTTCCCCGGGCACGGGCGGTGCCAAGCGGCCCCTAAGTTTAACCGAATGGAAGCTCCGGACGGAGGAGGACGGGCGTGTGTCACAGTAAAGCCAAATTGGAGCACCTCTTCTGCCCGGGCACGAGCGGAGCGCGAGGCTGTCAGTTATGAATGAATAAATGAATAAATAAATAAAGAATGCCACCTTTCATTTCACAGGGCACACCGGACGGCGTACCAGCAGGTAAAAGTCGGAGTAATTAAATAAATACAAAAAGAATGGCTGGGGAATGAAAAAATAATACGTTTTAATAATAATTTGGTTTTTTTGTTATAACATGAATTTCACTCTCTCTCTCCCCGTATATATATATATATATATATATATATATATATATATATATATATATATATATATATATATATATATATATTTATATATTTATTATATATATTGTATATTTTTTTTAAGCATTTTTGAAGGTGCGCCGCTACTTCGCGGATTTTCAGTTTTCGCGGGTGGTCTCGGTCCCCATTAACCGCGATAACCGAGGGTTCACTGTACTCCATAAAATTTACAAAAAGCGAGGTGAAACACTCAACCAGAGCTGCTTTTTTTTAACATTTCTCGAGGGCCATGGCGAGCCATTTCAAAAAAGCTGCACAACTAACGTATAAAATATTGATAAATTTGCTCGGCCTGATGTGTGTGTCAAGTTTTACGAGTTGTCGTTCATATTTAGAACCTCATAATCAGCTTTATTTTATTGCCGAACAGTGCAATGCCACTCCCACAACTTTTCACGAAAAATCACGAATTTCGTATTGTGACATCCTCATGGCCGAAACAGTCATCCGAGCATATATGAGGGCGACCTTGTTGAGTTGCACGGAGAAAAACATCCAAGAAAATAACTTGTATTAGCTTTTACCAGTTGGTGGCGCTACTACTACGATGTAAAATAAGTTGGTAGATGTCTTCAGGGCTGAAGTATCCTCAAATGTGTACAACTTCGAGAAGATAGGATCATCTGAGTCATGTTGCCGGAGCTTTTGTTGCCACAGAGTACAATCGGACTTTTCAGCACCTTAATAGCCACGCCTTTTGCCAAAACGTCACAAAATTCGGCAGAGAGTAAGATTATTGTCTTGAGTCTTTTCTGACTAATTTTCAGTCGGATTCGTCAAAAGGGCACCGTGCAGTACGTGAAAATTAAAATAAAAACAAATTTTTGATTCCACTTGGCGGCACTGTGTGTATAACAAAATAATAACATTAAGATGTCTTCAGGTCGGGACGTTTTATTTACAGGTGAAGGTTTGGATTTTTAGGAGCATGTGCAGGGGAGTTATTAAGCATTCATTTATTTGTATTAGGTTCATTTTGTCTTCTTATTATTGATATTTGACTGATTCATTAAAAGCAGACAATTATGTTTTAGGTTAATTTTTTACCTGACATGTTTCGGCGAGTCTTTCGCCTTCTTCAGAGTGTCGCATGATGGTGTCTTGAGACCCGTCTTTATCAGCTGATGTTCCATGAGGGTGTGACTTACCTGTCAAAAAAATGAAAAATCAGAGCAGTAAAAGAACAAGCACAACATGAACATTACAAATCAGCAATCGCTGACCACTGCAAAAGGGAAAACCACATCATGGACCGGGAGAAGGGCAGGGTCATCCGCACCGAAGAGAACAAACAACAGCGCTGGATCAGAGAGGCCATTGAGATCTGCAAGCGAGGCATAAAAACCATGAACAGAGACAAGGGAGCCTTCATCCTCTCTACCACCTGGAGCAGCATTTTGGCGGAGTGAACGGACAGCGGGGGGCGTGACTTGCCTTCATTCTTGTGACAGGCAAGTCACGCCCTCATGGAACATCAGCTGATAAAGACGGGCCACAAGACACCATCATGTGACACTCTGAAGAAGGCGAAAGACTTTCGTATTGTGACATCCTCAAGGCCTAAACACTCATCCGAGCAAATGTAAGGTAGATTTTGTTAACCTGCCCGGAGAAAAAAATCAATGAAAATGATTTGTATTTGTTTTAACCAGTTGGTGGCGCTACCACTGCGATCAAAAATAAGTTGGCAGCCGTCTTCAGGGCCTGAATATCCTCAAATGTGAAAAATTTCGAGAAGATGGATCATCTGAATCATTTTGCAGGAACTTTTGTTGCCACGGAGAATAATCAGACTCTGCGGCACCGTAATAGCCACGCCCTTCGAAGGAAAGTCACAAAAATAGGGATAGAGTAAGATCAATGTCTTGAGTCTTTTCTAGCCAATTTTCAATCAGATTCGTTAAAAGGGCACCGTGCAGTACGTCAAAATGTAAAAAATGATATTGATTGGCGCAAGGTGTATAACTGAATATAAACATATAGATGTCTTCAGGTACAGACTCTTTATGTACATGTGAAGTTTTGGATTTTTAGCAGCATGTGCAGGAGAGTTATTAAGCATTTTGTCCATTGCGGCGAAGGAAATCTTAAGTGAAAACTTTGATGCCCCGCCCCCGTCATATAGTATTTCGGAAACAAAAAATTTTAGCCCCAGTGTTTGTGCCAGGTCTTCAGATGCTACAGACAGAATTTTAAGGCAATCAGATGAAGCCTTTAGGATCAGGGTGCAAAAGAATGACCCCTGTAAACATGCAAAAAAGGGCAAAAGTCGGACTTTCAAAAATTCATAACTCACTTCCTGTTCATATTAGACGTTAAAATATCAAATTTTTCGCCATGCCCGATGAGACTGCCAAGTTTGGTGAGTTTTTGTGCATGTTTCAGGGGTCAAAAATGCGATCGAACAATCGGAAAAATAATAATAATAATAATTTCTACAAAAACAATAGGGACTTCGCAGCGGTCGCTGCTCAGGCCCTAATAATAATAATAATAATAATAATAAAAGTAATAATATTTTCTACAAAAACAATAGGGACCTCGCCGCGGTCGCTGCTCGGGCCCCAATAATAATTTCTACACAAAGTCCATTGTGGTGACCCGCCCCTTTTTAAGTAAATTCAAAATGGCCGACTTCCTGGAAAACCTAGCTCATTGCTCCAAGAGACTTTTTTGTAGGTCTTGGTCTTATACATACAGTGAACCCTCGCTACTTCGCGGTTCACCTTTCGCGGGTTCAGTGCTTCGCGGGTCTAAAAAATATTCGGGGGCATTGTAGTTTCGCCGAGCGGCACGACGGGGCGCTGGAGCGGTTAGACGGCCGGCGTGCGCCGAAGAAGAGCGTGGGCGAAGAGGAGAGTGGACGAAGAAGAGCACGTTCCCCCGGACACGATCGGTGGCGACGTTTCGCGCGGTTCGGACCGTACCAGAGCTCCGGCCAGCGTGCGTGGCAGTTAAGCCGTAGAGGAGCACCTTCCCCGGGCACGGGCGGTGCCAAGCGGCCCCTAAGTTTAACCGAATGGAAGCTCCGGAGGAGGAGGGCATGCTCGCGTCACAGTAAGCCGAAGAGGAGCACCTTCCCCGGGCACGGGCGGTTCCAAGCGGCCCCTAAGTTTAACCGAATGGAAGCTCCGGAGGAGGAGGGCATGCTCGCGTCACAGTAAGCCGAAGAGGAGCACCTTCCCCGGGCACGGGCGGTGCCAAGCGGCCCCTAAGTTTAACCGAATGGAAGCTCCGGGGGAGGAGGACGGGCGTGTGTCACAGTTAAGCCAAATTGGAGCACCTCTTCTGCCCGGGCACGAGCGGAGCGCGAGGCTGTCAGTTATGAATGAATAAATGAATAAATAAATAAAGAATGCCACCTTTCATTTCACAGGGCACACCGGACGGCGTACCAGCAGGTAAAAGTCGGAGTAATTAAATAAATACAAAAAGAATGGCTGGGGAATAAAAAAATAATACGTTTTAATAATAATTTGTTTTTTTTGTTATAACATGAATTTCACTCTCTCTCTCCCCGTATATATATATATATATATATATATATATATATATATATATATATATATATATTATATATTTATTATATATATTGTATATTTTTTTTAAGCATTTTTGAAGGTGCGCCGCTACTTCGCGGATTTTCAGTTTTCGCAGATGGTCTCGGTCCCCATTAACCGCGATAACTGAGGGTTCACTGTACTCCATAAAATTTACAAAAAGCGAGGTGAAACACTCAACCAGAGCTGCTTTTTTTTAACATTTCTCGAGGGCCATGGCGAGCCATTTCAAAAAAGCTGCACAACTAACGTATAAAATATTGATAAATTTGCTCGGCCTGATGTGTGTGTAAAGTTTTACGAGTTGTCGTTCATATTTAGAACCTCATAATCAGCATTGTTTTATTGCCGAACAGTGCAATGCCACTCCCACAACTTTTCACGAAAAATCACGAATTTCGTATTGTGACATCCTCATGGCCGAAACAGTCATCCGAGCATATATGAGGGCGACCTTGTTGAGTTGCACGGAGAAAAACATCCAAGAAAATAACTTGTATTAGCTTTTACCAGTTGGTGGCGCTACTACTACGATGTAAAATAAGTTGGTAGATGTCTTCAGGGCTGAAGTATCCTCAAATGTGTACAACTTCGAGAAGATAGGATCATCTGAGTCATGTTGCCGGAGCTTTTGTTGCCACAGAGTACAATCGGACTTTTCAGCACCTTAATAGCCACGCCTTTTGCCAAAACGTCACAAAATTCGGCAGAGAGTAAGATCATTGTCTTGAGTCTTTTCTGACTAATTTTCAGTCGGATTCGTCAAAAGGGCACCGTGCAGTACGTGAAAATTAAAATAAAAACAAATTTTTGATTCCACTTGGCGGCACTGTGTGTATAACAAAATAATAACATTAAGATGTCTTCAGGTCGGGACGTTTTATTTACAGGTGAAGGTTTGGATTTTTAGGAGCATGTGCAGGGGAGTTATTAAGCATTCATTTATTTGTATTAGGTTCATTTTGTCTTCTTATTATTGATATTTGACTGATTCATTAAAAGCAGACAATTATGTTTTAGGTTAATTTTTTACCTGACATGTTTCGGCGAGTCTTTCGCCTTCTTCAGAGTGTCGCATGATGGTGTCTTTAGACCCGTCTTTATCAGCTGATGTTCCATGAGGGTGTGACTTACCTGTCAAAAAAATGAAAAATCAGAGCAGTAAAAGAACAAGCACAACATGAACATTACAAATCAGCAATCACTGACCACTGCAAAAGGGAAAACCACATCATGGACCGGGAGAAGGGCAGGGTCATCCGCACCGAAGAGAACAAACAACAGCGCTGGATCAGAGAGGCCATTGAGATCTGCAAGCGAGGCATAAAAACCATGAACAGAGACAAGGGAGCCTTCATCCTCTCTACCACCTGGAGCAGCATTTTGGCGGAGTGAACGGACAGCGGGGGGCGTGACTTGCCTTCATTCTTGTGACAGGTAAGTCACGCCCTCATGGAACATCAGCTGATAAAGACGGGCCACAAGACACCATCATGTGACACTCTGAAGAAGGCGAAAGACTTTCGTATTGTGACATCCTCAAGGCCTAAACACTCATCCGAGCAAATGTAAGGTAGATTTTGTTAACCTGCCCGGAGAAAAAAATCAACGAAAATAATTTGTATTTGTTTTAACCAGTTGGTGGCGCTACCACTGCGATCAAAAATAAGTTGGCAGCCGTCTTCAGGGCCTGAATATCCTCAAATGTGAAAAATTTCGAGAAGATGGATCATCTGAATCATTTTGCAGGAACTTTTGTTGCCACGGAGAATAATCAGACTCTGCGGCACCGTAATAGCCACGCCCTTCGAAGGAAAGTCACAAAAATAGGGATAGAGTAAGATCAATGTCTTGAGTCTTTTCTAGCCAATTTTCAATCAGATTCGTTAAAAGGGCACCGTGCAGTACGTCAAAATGTAAAAAATGATATTGATTGGCGCAAGGTGTATAACTGAATATAAACATATAGATGTCTTCAGGTACAGACGCTTTATGTACATGTGAAGTTTTGGATTTTTAGCAGCATGTGCAGGAGAGTTATAAAGCATTTTGTCCATTGCGGCGAAGGAAATCTTAAGTGAAAACTTTGATGCCCCGCCCCCGTCATATAGTATTTCGGAAACAAAAAATTTTAGCCCCAGTGTTTGTGCCAGGTCTTCAGATGCTACAGACAGAATTTTAAGGCAATCAGATGAAGCCTTTAGGATCAGGGTGCAAAAGAATGACCCCTGTAAACATGCAAAAAAGGGCAAAAGTCGGACTTTCAAAAATTCATAACTCACTTCCTGTTCATATTAGACGTTAAAATATCAAATTTTTCGCCATGCCCGATGAGACTGCCAAGTTTGGTGAGTTTTTGTGCATGTTTCGGGGGTCAAAAATGCGATCGAACAATCGGAAAAATAATAATAATAATTTCTACAAAAACAATAGGGACTTCGCAGCGGTCGCTGCTCAGGCCCTAATAATAATAATAATAATAATAATAAAAGTAATAATATTTTCTACAAAAACAATAGGGACCTCGCCGCGGTCGCTGCTCGGGCCCCAATAATAATTTCTACACAAAGTCCATTGTGGTGACCCGCCCCCTTTTAAGTAAATTCAAAATGGCCGACTTCCTGTAAAACCTAGCTCATTGCTCCAAGAGACTTTTTTGTAGGTCTTGGTCTTATACATACAGTGAACCCTCGCTACTTCGCGGTTCACCTTTCGCAGGTTCAGCGCTTCGCGGGTCTAAAAAATATTCGGGGGCATTGTAGTTTCGCCGAGCGGCACGACGGGGCGCTGGAGCGGTTAGACGGCCGGCGTGCGCCGAAGAAGAGCGTGGGCGAAGAGGAGAGTGGACGAAGAAGAGCACGTTCCCCCGGACACGATCGGTGGCGACGTTTCGCGCGGTTCGGACCGTACCAGAGCTCCGGCCAGCGTGCGTGGCAGTTAAGCCGTAGAGGAGCACCTTCCCCGGGCACGGGCGGTGCCAAGCGGCCCCTAAGTTTAACCGAATGGAAGCTCCGGAGGAGGAGGGCATGCTCGCGTCACAGTAAGCCGAAGAGGAGCACCTTCCCCGGGCACGGGCGGTTCCAAGCGGCCCCTAAGTTTAACCGAATGGAAGCTCCGGAGGAGGAGGGCATGCTCGCGTCACAGTAAGCCGAAGAGGAGCACCTTCCCCGGGCACGGGCGGTGCCAAGCGGCCCCTAAGTTTAACCGAATGGAAGCTCCGGACGGAGGAGGACGGGCGTGTGTCACAGTAAAGCCAAATTGGAGCACCTCTTCTGCCCGGGCACGAGCGGAGCGCGAGGCTGTCAGTTATGAATGAATAAATGAATAAATAAATAAAGAATGCCACCTTTCATTTCACAGGGCACACCGGACGGCGTACCAGCAGGTAAAAGTCGGAGTAATTAAATAAATACAAAAAGAATGGCTGGGGAATAAAAAAATAATACGTTTTAATAATAATTTGGTTTTTTTGTTATAACATGAATTTCACTCTCTCTCTCCCCGTATATATATATATATATATATATATATATATATATATATATATATATATATATATATATATATATATATATTATATATTTATTATATATATTGTATATTTTTTTAAGCATTTTTGAAGGTGCGCCGCTACTTCGCGGATTTTCAGTTTTCGCGGGTGGTCTCGGTCCCCATTAACCGCGATAACCGAGGGTTCACTGTACTCCATAAAATTTACAAAAAGCGAGGTGAAACACTCAACCAGAGCTGCTTTTTTTTAACATTTCTCGAGGGCCATGGCGAGCCATTTCAAAAAAGCTGCACAACTAACGTATAAAATATTGATAAATTTGCTCGGCCTGATGTGTGTGTCAAGTTTTACGAGTTGTCGTTCATATTTAGAACCTCATAATCAGCTTTATTTTATTGCCGAACAGTGCAATGCCACTCCCACAACTTTTCACGAAAAATCACGAATTTCGTATTGTGACATCCTCATGGCCGAAACAGTCATCCGAGCATATATGAGGGCGACCTTGTTGAGTTGCACGGAGAAAAACATCCAAGAAAATAACTTGTATTAGCTTTTACCAGTTGGTGGCGCTACTACTACGATGTAAAATAAGTTGGTAGATGTCTTCAGGGCTGAAGTATCCTCAAATGTGTACAACTTCGAGAAGATAGGATCATCTGAGTCATGTTGCCGGAGCTTTTGTTGCCACAGAGTACAATCGGACTTTTCAGCACCTTAATAGCCACGCCTTTTGCCAAAACGTCACAAAATTCGGCAGAGAGTAAGATTATTGTCTTGAGTCTTTTCTGACTAATTTTCAGTCGGATTCGTCAAAAGGGCACCGTGCAGTACGTGAAAATTAAAATAAAAACAAATTTTTGATTCCACTTGGCGGCACTGTGTGTATAACAAAATAATAACATTAAGATGTCTTCAGGTCGGGACGTTTTATTTACAGGTGAAGGTTTGGATTTTTAGGAGCATGTGCAGGGGAGTTATTAAGCATTCATTTATTTGTATTAGGTTCATTTTGTCTTCTTATTATTGATATTTGACTGATTCATTAAAAGCAGACAATTATGTTTTAGGTTAATTTTTTACCTGACATGTTTCGGCGAGTCTTTCGCCTTCTTCAGAGTGTCGCATGATGGTGTCTTGAGACCCGTCTTTATCAGCTGATGTTCCATGAGGGTGTGACTTACCTGTCAAAAAAATGAAAAATCAGAGCAGTAAAAGAACAAGCACAACATGAACATTACAAATCAGCAATCGCTGACCACTGCAAAAGGGAAAACCACATCATGGACCGGGAGAAGGGCAGGGTCATCCGCACCGAAGAGAACAAACAACAGCGCTGGATCAGAGAGGCCATTGAGATCTGCAAGCGAGGCATAAAAACCATGAACAGAGACAAGGGAGCCTTCATCCTCTCTACCACCTGGAGCAGCATTTTGGCGGAGTGAACGGACAGCGGGGGGCGTGACTTGCCTTCATTCTTGTGACAGGCAAGTCACGCCCTCATGGAACATCAGCTGATAAAGACGGGCCACAAGACACCATCATGTGACACTCTGAAGAAGGCGAAAGACTTTCGTATTGTGACATCCTCAAGGCCTAAACACTCATCCGAGCAAATGTAAGGTAGATTTTGTTAACCTGCCCGGAGAAAAAAATCAATGAAAATGATTTGTATTTGTTTTAACCAGTTGGTGGCGCTACCACTGCGATCAAAAATAAGTTGGCAGCCGTCTTCAGGGCCTGAATATCCTCAAATGTGAAAAATTTCGAGAAGATGGATCATCTGAATCATTTTGCAGGAACTTTTGTTGCCACGGAGAATAATCAGACTCTGCGGCACCGTAATAGCCACGCCCTTCGAAGGAAAGTCACAAAAATAGGGATAGAGTAAGATCAATGTCTTGAGTCTTTTCTAGCCAATTTTCAATCAGATTCGTTAAAAGGGCACCGTGCAGTACGTCAAAATGTAAAAAATGATATTGATTGGCGCAAGGTGTATAACTGAATATAAACATATAGATGTCTTCAGGTACAGACTCTTTATGTACATGTGAAGTTTTGGATTTTTAGCAGCATGTGCAGGAGAGTTATTAAGCATTTTGTCCATTGCGGCGAAGGAAATCTTAAGTGAAAACTTTGATGCCCCGCCCCCGTCATATAGTATTTCGGAAACAAAAAATTTTAGCCCCAGTGTTTGTGCCAGGTCTTCAGATGCTACAGACAGAATTTTAAGGCAATCAGATGAAGCCTTTAGGATCAGGGTGCAAAAGAATGACCCCTGTAAACATGCAAAAAAGGGCAAAAGTCGGACTTTCAAAAATTCATAACTCACTTCCTGTTCATATTAGACGTTAAAATATCAAATTTTTCGCCATGCCCGATGAGACTGCCAAGTTTGGTGAGTTTTTGTGCATGTTTCAGGGGTCAAAAATGCGATCGAACAATCGGAAAAATAATAATAATAATAATTTCTACAAAAACAATAGGGACTTCGCAGCGGTCGCTGCTCAGGCCCTAATAATAATAATAATAATAATAATAAAAGTAATAATATTTTCTACAAAAACAATAGGGACCTCGCCGCGGTCGCTGCTCGGGCCCCAATAATAATTTCTACACAAAGTCCATTGTGGTGACCCGCCCCTTTTTAAGTAAATTCAAAATGGCCGACTTCCTGGAAAACCTAGCTCATTGCTCCAAGAGACTTTTTTGTAGGTCTTGGTCTTATACATACAGTGAACCCTCGCTACTTCGCGGTTCACCTTTCGCGGGTTCAGTGCTTCGCGGGTCTAAAAAATATTCGGGGGCATTGTAGTTTCGCCGAGCGGCACGACGGGGCGCTGGAGCGGTTAGACGGCCGGCGTGCGCCGAAGAAGAGCGTGGGCGAAGAGGAGAGTGGACGAAGAAGAGCACGTTCCCCCGGACACGATCGGTGGCGACGTTTCGCGCGGTTCGGACCGTACCAGAGCTCCGGCCAGCGTGCGTGGCAGTTAAGCCGTAGAGGAGCACCTTCCCCGGGCACGGGCGGTGCCAAGCGGCCCCTAAGTTTAACCGAATGGAAGCTCCGGAGGAGGAGGGCATGCTCGCGTCACAGTAAGCCGAAGAGGAGCACCTTCCCCGGGCACGGGCGGTTCCAAGCGGCCCCTAAGTTTAACCGAATGGAAGCTCCGGAGGAGGAGGGCATGCTCGCGTCACAGTAAGCCGAAGAGGAGCACCTTCCCCGGGCACGGGCGGTGCCAAGCGGCCCCTAAGTTTAACCGAATGGAAGCTCCGGGGGAGGAGGACGGGCGTGTGTCACAGTTAAGCCAAATTGGAGCACCTCTTCTGCCCGGGCACGAGCGGAGCGCGAGGCTGTCAGTTATGAATGAATAAATGAATAAATAAATAAAGAATGCCACCTTTCATTTCACAGGGCACACCGGACGGCGTACCAGCAGGTAAAAGTCGGAGTAATTAAATAAATACAAAAAGAATGGCTGGGGAATAAAAAAATAATACGTTTTAATAATAATTTGTTTTTTTTGTTATAACATGAATTTCACTCTCTCTCTCCCCGTATATATATATATATATATATATATATATATATATATATATATATATATATATTTATATATTTATTATATATATTGTATATTTTTTTTAAGCATTTTTGAAGGTGCGCCGCTACTTCGCGGATTTTCAGTTTTCGCAGATGGTCTCGGTCCCCATTAACCGCGATAACTGAGGGTTCACTGTACTCCATAAAATTTACAAAAAGCGAGGTGAAACACTCAACCAGAGCTGCTTTTTTTTAACATTTCTCGAGGGCCATGGCGAGCCATTTCAAAAAAGCTGCACAACTAACGTATAAAATATTGATAAATTTGCTCGGCCTGATGTGTGTGTAAAGTTTTACGAGTTGTCGTTCATATTTAGAACCTCATAATCAGCATTGTTTTATTGCCGAACAGTGCAATGCCACTCCCACAACTTTTCACGAAAAATCACGAATTTCGTATTGTGACATCCTCATGGCCGAAACAGTCATCCGAGCATATATGAGGGCGACCTTGTTGAGTTGCACGGAGAAAAACATCCAAGAAAATAACTTGTATTAGCTTTTACCAGTTGGTGGCGCTACTACTACGATGTAAAATAAGTTGGTAGATGTCTTCAGGGCTGAAGTATCCTCAAATGTGTACAACTTCGAGAAGATAGGATCATCTGAGTCATGTTGCCGGAGCTTTTGTTGCCACAGAGTACAATCGGACTTTTCAGCACCTTAATAGCCACGCCTTTTGCCAAAACGTCACAAAATTCGGCAGAGAGTAAGATCATTGTCTTGAGTCTTTTCTGACTAATTTTCAGTCGGATTCGTCAAAAGGGCACCGTGCAGTACGTGAAAATTAAAATAAAAACAAATTTTTGATTCCACTTGGCGGCACTGTGTGTATAACAAAATAATAACATTAAGATGTCTTCAGGTCGGGACGTTTTATTTACAGGTGAAGGTTTGGATTTTTAGGAGCATGTGCAGGGGAGTTATTAAGCATTCATTTATTTGTATTAGGTTCATTTTGTCTTCTTATTATTGATATTTGACTGATTCATTAAAAGCAGACAATTATGTTTTAGGTTAATTTTTTACCTGACATGTTTCGGCGAGTCTTTCGCCTTCTTCAGAGTGTCGCATGATGGTGTCTTGAGCTGATGTTCCATGAGGGTGTGACTTACCTGTCAAAAAAATGAAAAAATCAGAGCAGTAAAAGAACAAGCACAACATGAACATTACAAATCAGCAATCACTGACCACTGCAAAAGGGAAAACCACATCATGGACCGGGAGAAGGGCAGGGTCATCTGCACAGAAGAGAACAAACAACAGCGCTGGATCAGAGAGGCCATTGAGATCTGCAAGCGAGGCATAAAAACCATGAACAGAGACAAGGGAGCCTTCATCCTCTCTACCACCTGGACCAGCATCTTGGCGGAGTGAACGGACAGCGGGGGGCGTGACTTGCCTTCATTCTTGTGACAGGTAAGTCACGCCCTCATGGAACATCAGCTGATAAAGACGGGTCACAAGACACCATCATGTGACACTCTGAAGAAGGCGAAAGACTTTCGTATTGTGACATGCTCAAGGCCTAAACACTCATCCGAGCAAATATAAGGTAGATTTTGTTAACCTGCCCGGAGAAAAACATCAACGAAAATAATTTGTATTTGTTTTAACCAGTTGGTGGCGCTACCACTGCGATCAAAAATAAGTTGGCAGCCGTCTTCAGGGCCTGAATATCCTCAAATGTGAAAGATTTCCAGAAGATGGATCATCTGAATCATTTTGCAGGAACTTTTGTTGCCACGGAGAATAATCAGACTCTGCGGCACCGTAATAGCCACGCCCTTTGAAGGAAAGTCATAAAAATAGGGATAGAGTAAGATCAATGTCTTGAGTCTTTTCTAGCCAATTTTCATTCGGATTCGTTAAAAGGGCACCGTGCAGTACGTCAAAATGTAAACATTTATATTAATTGGCGCAAGGTGTATAACTGAATATAAACATATAGATGTCTTCAGGTACCGACTCTTTATGTACATGTGAAGTTTTGGATTTTTAGCAGCACGTGCAGGAGAGTTATTAAGCATTTTGTCCATTGCGGCGAAGGAAATCTTAAGTGAAAACTTTGAAGCCCCGCCCCCGTCATATAGTATTTCGGAAACAAAACATTTTAGCCCCAGTGTTTGTCCCAGGTCTTAAGATGCTCCAGACAGAACTTTAAGGCAATCAGATGAAGCCTTTAGGATCAGGGTGCAAAAGAATGACCCCTGTAAACATGCAAAAAAGGGCAAAAGTCGGACTTTCAAAAATTCATAACTCACTTCCTGTTCATATTAGACGTTAAAAAATATCAAATTTTTCGCCATGCCCGATGAGACTGCCAAGTTTGGTGAGTTTTTGTGCATGTTTCGGGGGTCAAAAATGCGATCGAACAATCGGAAAAATAATAATAATAATAATTTCTACAAAAACAATAGGGACTTCGCAGCGGTCGCTGCTCAGGCCCTAATAATAATAATAATAATAATAATAATAATAATAATAAAAGTAATAATATTTTCTACAAAAACAATAGGGACCTCGCCGCGGTCGCTGCTCGGGCCCCAATAATAATTTCTACACAAAGTCCATTGTGGAGACCCGCCCCCTTTTAAGTAAATTCAAAATGGCCGACTTCCTGTAAAACCTAGCTCATTGCTCCAAGAGACTTTTTTGTAGGTCTTGGTCTTATACATACAGTGAACCCTCGCTACTTCGAGGTTCACCTTTCGCGGGTTCAGTGCTTCGCGGGTCTCAAAAATATTCGGGGGCATTGTAGTTTCGCCGAGCGGCACGACGGGGCGCTGGAGCGGTTAGACGGCCGGCGTGCGCCGAAGAAGAGCGTGGGCGAAGAGGAGAGTGGACGAAGAAGAGCACGTTCCCCCGGACACGATCGGTGGCGACGTTTCGCGCGGTTCGGACCGTACCAGAGCTCCGGCCGGCGTGCGTGGCAGTTAAGCCGTAGAGGAGCACCTTCCCCGGGCACGGGCGGTTCCAAGCGGCCCCTGAGTTTAACCGAATGGAAGCTCCGGAGGAGGAGGGCATGCTCGCGTTATAGTAAGCCGAAGAGGAGCACCTTCCCCGGGCACGGGCGGTTCCAAGCGGCCCCTAAGTTTAACCGAATGGAAGCTCCGGAGGAGGAGGGCATGCTCGCGTCACAGTAAGCCGAAGAGGAGCACCTTCCCCGGGCACGGGCGTTGCCAAGCGGCCCCTAAGTTTAACCGAATGGAAGCTCCGGGGGAGGAGGGCGGGCGTGTGTCACAGTTAAGCCGAATTGGAGCACCTCTTCTGCCGGGCACAAGCGGAGCGCGAGGCTGTCAGTTATGAATGAATAAATGAATAAATAAATAAAGAATGCCACCTTTCATTTCACAGGGCACACCGGACGGCGTACCAGCAGGTAAAAGTCGGAGTAATTAAATAAATACAAAAAGAATGGTTGGGGAATAAAAAAATAATAAGTTTTAATAATAATTTGTTTTTTTTGTTATAACATGAATTTCACTCTCTCTCTCTCTCTCTCCCCCCGTATATATATATATATATATATATATATATATATATATATATATATTTATATATTTATTATATATATTGTATATTTTTTTTAAGCATTTTTGAAGGTGCGCCGCTACTTCGCGGATTTTCAGTTTTCGCGGGTGGTCTCGGTCCCCATTAACCGCGATAACCGAGGGTTCACTGTACTCCATAAAATTTACAAAAAGCGAGGTGAAACACTCAACCAGGGCTGCTTTTTTGAACATTTCTCGAGGGCCATGGCGAGCCATTTCAAAAAAGCTGCACAACTAACGTATAAAATATTGATAAATTTGCTCGGCCTGATGTGTGTGTAAAGTTTCACGAGTTGTCGTTCATATTTAGAACCTCATAATCAGCTTTGTTTTATTGCCGAACAGTGCAATGCCACTCCCACAACTTTTCATGAAAAAGGACGAATTTCGTATTGTGACATCCTCATGGCCGAAACAGTCATCCGAGCATATATGAGGGCGACCTTGTTGAGTTGCAGGGAGAAAAACATCCAAGAAAATAACTTGTATTAGCTTTTACCAGTTGGGGGCGCTACTACTACGATGAAAAATAAGTTGGTAGATGTCTTCAGGGCTTAAGTATCCTCAAATGTGTGCAACTTCGAGAAGATAGGATCATCTGAGTCATGTTGCTGGAGCTTTTGTTGCCACAGAGTACAATCGGACTTTTCAGCACCGTAATAGCCACGCCTTTTGCCAAAACGTCACAAAATTCGGCAGAGAGTAAGATCATTGTCTTGAGTCTTTTCTGACTAATTTTCAGTCAGATTCGTCGAAAGGGCACCGTGCAGTACGTGAAAATTAAAATAAAAACAAATTTTTGATTCCACTTGGCGGCACTGTGTGTATAACAAAATAATAACATTAAGATGTCTTCAGGTCGGGACGTTTTATTTACAGGTGAAGGTTTGGATTTTTAGGAGCATGTGCAGGGGAGTTATTAAGCATTCATTTATTTGTATTAGGTTCATTTTCTCTTCTTATTATTGATATTTGACTGATTCATTAAAAGCAGACAATTATGTTTTAGGTTAATTTTTTACCTGACATGTTTCGGCGAGTCTTTCGCCTACTTCAGAGTGTCGCATGATGGTGTCTTGAGCTGATGTTCCATGAGGGTGTGACTTACCTGTCAAAAAAATGAAAAAAATCAGAGCAGTAAAAGAACAAGCACAACATGAACATTACAAATCAGCAATCACTGACCACTGCAAAAGGGAAAACCACATCATGGACCGGGAGAAGGGCAGGGTCATCCGCACCGAAGAGAACAAACAACAGCGCTGGATCAGAGAGGCCATTGAGATCTGCAAGCGAGGCATAAAAACCATGAACAGAGACAAGGGAGCCTTCATCCTCTCTACCACCTGGACCAGCATCTTGGCGGAGTGAACGGACAGCGGGGGGCGTGACTTGCCTTCATTCTTGTGACAGGTAAGTCACGCCCTCATGGAACATCAGCTGATAAAGACGGGCCACAAGACACCATCATGTGACACTCTGAAGAAGGCGAAAGACTTTCGTATTGTGACATCCTCAAGGCCTAAACACTCATCCGAGCAAATATAAGGTAGATTTTGTTAACATGCCCGGAGAAAAACATCAACGAAAATGATTTATATTTGTTTTAACCAGTTGGTGGCGCTACCACTGCGATCAAAAATAAGTTGGCAGCCGTCTTCAGGGCCTGAATATCCTCAAATGTGAAAAATTTCGAGAAGATGGATCATCTGGATCATTTTGCAGGAACTTTTGTTGCCACGGAGAATAATCAGACTCTGCGGCACCGTAATAGCCACGCCCTTCGAAGGAAAGTCACAAAAATAGGGATAGAGTAAGATCAATGTCTTGAGTCTTTTCTAGCCAATTTTCAATCAGATTCGTTAAAAGGGCACCGTGCAGTACGTCAAAATGTAAAAAATTATATTGATTGGCGCAAGGTGTATAACTGAATATAAACATATAGATGTCTTCAGGTACAGACTCTTTATGTACATGTGAAGTTTTGGATTTTTAGCAGCATGTGCAGGAGAGTTATTAAGCATTTTGTCCATTGCGGCGAAGGAAATCTTAAGTGAAAACTTTGATGCCCCGCCCCCGTCATATAGTATTTCGGAAACAAAAAATTTTAGCCCCAGTGTTTGTGCCAGGTCTTCAGATGCTACAGACAGAATTTTAAGGCAATCAGATGAAGCCTTTAGGATCAGGGTGCAAAAGAATGACCCCTGTAAACATGCAAAAAAGGGCAAAAGTCGGACTTTCAAAAATTCATAACTCACTTCCTGTTCATATTAGACGTTAAAATATCAAATTTTTCGCCATGCCCGATGAGACTGCCAAGTTTGGTGAGTTTTTGTGCATGTTTCGGGGGTCAAAAATGCGATCGAACAATCGGAAAAATAATAATAATAATAATTTCTACAAAAACAATAGGGACTTCGCAGCGGTCGCTGCTCAGGCCCTAATAATAATAATAATAATAATAATAAAAGTAATAATATTTTCTACAAAAACAATAGGGACCTCGCCGCGGTCGCTGCTCGGGCCCCAATAATAATTTCTACACAAAGTCCATTGTGGTGACCCGCCCCCTTTTAAGTAAATTCAAAATGGCCGACTTCCTGTAAAACCTAGCTCATTGCTCCAAGAGACTTTTTTGTAGGTCTTGGTCTTATACATACAGTGAACCCTCGCTACTTCGCGGTTCACCTTTCGCGGGTTCAGTGCTTCGCGGGTCTAAAAAATATTCGGGGGCATTGTAGTTTCGCCGAGCGGCACGACGGGGCGCTGGAGCGGTTAGACGGCCGGCGTGCGCCGAAGAAGAGCGTGGGCGAAGAGGAGAGTGGACGAAGAAGAGCACGTTCCCCCGGACACGATCGGTGGCGACGTTTCGCGCGGTTCGGACCGTACCAGAGCTCCGGCCAGCGTGCGTGGCAGTTAAGCCGTAGAGGAGCACCTTCCCCGGGCACGGGCGGTGCCAAGCGGCCCCTAAGTTTAACCGAATGGAAGCTCCGGAGGAGGAGGGCATGCTCGCGTCACAGTAAGCCGAAGAGGAGCACCTTCCCCGGGCACGGGCGGTTCCAAGCGGCCCCTAAGTTTAACCGAATGGAAGCTCCGGAGGAGGAGGGCATGCTCGCGTCACAGTAAGCCGAAGAGGAGCACCTTCCCCGGGCACGGGCGGTGCCAAGCGGCCCCTAAGTTTAACCGAATAGAAGCTCCGGGGGAGGAGGACGGGCGTGTGTCACAGTTAAGCCAAATTGGAGCACCTCTTCTGCCCGGGCACGAGCGGAGCGCGAGGCTGTCAGTTATGAATGAATAAATGAATAAATAAATAAAGAATGCCACCTTTCATTTCACAGGGCACACCGGACGGCGTACCAGCAGGTAAAAGTCGGAGTAATTAAATAAATACAAAAAGAATGGCTGGGGAATAAAAAAATAATACGTTTTAATAATAATTTGTTTTTTTTTGTTATAACATGAATTTCACTCTCTCTCTCCCCGTATATATATATATATATATATATATATATATATATATATATATATATATATATATTTATTTATTATATATATTGTATATTTTTTTTAAGCATTTTTGAAGGTGCGCCGCTACTTCGCGGATTTTCAGTTTTCGCGGATGGTCTCGGTCCCCATTAACCGCGATAACCGAGTGTTCACTGTACTCCATAAAATTTACAAAAAGCGAGGTGAAACACTCAACCAGAGCTGCTTTTTTTTAACATTTCTCGAGGGCCATGGCGAGCCATTTCAAAAAAGCTGCACAACTAACGTATAAAATATTGATAAATTTGCTCGGCCTGATGTGTGTGTAAAGTTTTACGAGTTGTCGTTCATATTTAGAACCTCATAATCAGCTTTGTTTTATTGCCGAACAGTGCAATGCCACTCCCACAACTTTTCACGAAAAATCACGAATTTCGTATTGTGACATCCTCATGGCCGAAACAGTCATCCGAGCATATATGGGGGCGACCTTGTTGAGTTGCACGGAGAAAAACATCCAAGAAAATAACTTGTATTAGCTTTTACCAGTTGGTGGCGCTACTATTACGATGTAAAATAAGTTGGTAGATGTCTTCAGGGCTGAAGTATCCTCAAATGTGTACAACTTCGAGAAGATAGGATCATCTGAGTCATGTTGCCGGAGCTTTTGTTGCCACAGAGTACAATCGGACTTTTCAGCACCTTAATAGCCACGCCTTTTGCCAAAACGTCACAAAATTCGGCAGAGAGTAAGATCATTGTCTTGAGTCTTTTCTGACTAATTTTCAGTCGGATTCGTCAAAAGGGCACCGTGCAGTACGTGAAAATTAAAATTAAAAAAAATTTTTGATTCCACTTGGCGGCACTGTGTGTAAAACAAAATAATAACATTAAGATGTCTTCAGGTCGGGACGTTTTATTTACAGGTGAAGGTTTGGATTTTTAGGAGCATGTGCAGGGGAGTTATTAAGCATTCATTTATTTGTATTAGGTTCATTTTGTCTTCTTATTATTGATATTTGACTGATTCATTAAAAGCAGACAATTATGTTTTAGGTTAATTTTTTACCTGACATGTTTCGGCGAGTCTTTCGCCTTCTTCAGAGTGTCGCATGATGGTGTCTTGAGACCCGTCTTTATCAGCTGATGTTCCATGAGGGTGTGACTTACCTGTCAAAAAAATGAAAAAATCAGAGCAGTAAAAGAACAAGCACAACATGAACATTACAAATCAGCAATCACTGACCACTGCAAAAGGGAAAACCACATCATGGACCGGGAGAAGGGCAGGGTCATCCGCACAGAAGAGAACAAACAACAGCGCTGGATCAGAGAGGCCATTGAGATCTGCAAGCGAGGCATAAAAACCATGAACAGAGACAAGGGAGCCTTCATCCTCTCTACCACCTGGACCAGCATCTTGGCGGAGTGAACGGACAGCGGGGGGCGTGACTTGCCTTAATTCTTGTGACAGGTAAGTCACGCCCTCATGGAACATCAGCTGATAAAGACGGGTCACAAGACAGCATCATGTGACACTCTGAAGAAGGCGAAAGACTTTTGTATTGTGACATGCTCAAGGCCTAAACACTCATCCGAGCAAATATAAGGTAGATTTTGTTCACCTGCCCGGAGAAAAACATCAACGAAAATAATTTGTATTTGTTTTAACCAGTTGGTGGCGCTACCACTGCGATCAAAAATAAGTTGGCAGCCGTCTTCAGGGCCTGAATATCCTCAAATGTGAAAGATTTCCAGAAGATGGATCATCTGAATCATTTTGCAGGAACTTTTGTTGCCACGGAGAATAATCAGACTGTGCGGCACCGTAATAGCCACGCCCTTTGAAGGAAAGTCATAAAAATAGGGATAGAGTAAGATCAATGTCTTGAGTCTTTTATAGCCAATTTTCAATCGGATTCGTTAAAAGGGCACCATGCAGTACGTCAAAATGTAAAAAATGATATTGATTGGCGCAAGGTGTATAACTGAATATAAACATATAGATGTCTTCAGGTGAAGTTTTGGATTTTTAGCAGCATGTGCAGGAATGTTATTAAGCATTTTGTCCATTGCGGTGAAGGAAATCTTAAGTGAAAACTTTGAAGCCCCGCCCCCGTCATATAGTATTTCGGAAACAAAAAATTTTAGCCCCAGTGTTTGTCCCAGGTCTTCAGATGCTACAGACAGAATTTTAAGGCAATCAGATGAAGCCTTTAGGATCAGGGTGCAAAAGAATGACCCCTGTAAACATGCAAAAAAGGGCAAAAGTCGGACTTTCAAAAATTCATAACTCACTTCCTGTTCATATTAGACGTTAAAATATCAAATTTTTCGCCATGCCCGATGAGACTGCCAAGTTTGGTGAGTTTTTGTGCATGTTTCGGGGGTCAAAAATGCGATCGAACAATCGGAAAAATAATAATAATAATAATTTCTACAAAAACAATAGGGACTTCGCAGCGGTCGCTGCTCAGGCCCTAATAATAATAATAATAATAATAATAAAAGTAATAATGTTTTCTACAAAAACAATAGGGACCTCGCCGCGGTCGCTGCTCGGGCCCCAATAATAATTTCTACACAAAGTCCATTGTGGTGACCCGCCCCCTTTTAAGTAAATTCAAAATGGCCGACTTCCTGTAAAACCTAGCTCATTGCTCCAAGAGACTTTTTTGTAGGTCTTGGTCTTATACATACAGTGAACCCTCGCTACTTCGCGGTTCACCTTTCGCGGGTTCAGTGCTTCGCGGGTCTAAAAAATATTCGGGGGCATTGTAGTTTCGCCGAGCGGCACGACGGGGCGCTGGAGCGGTTAGACGGCCGGCGTGCGCCGAAGAAGAGCGTGGGCGAAGAGGAGAGTGGACGAAGAAGAGCACGTTCCCCCGGACACGATCGGTGGCGACGTTTCGCGCGGTTCGGACCGTACCAGAGCTCCGGCCGGCGTGCGTGGCAGTTAAGCCGTAGAGGAGCACCTTCCCCGGGCACGGGCGGTTCCAAGCGGCCCCTAAGTTTAACCGAATGGAAGCTCCGGAGGAGGAGGGCATGCTCGCGTCACAGTAAGCCGAAGAGGAGCACCTTCCCCGGGCACGGGCGGTGCCAAGCGGCCCCTAAGTTTAACCGAATGGAAGCTCCGGGGGAGGAGGGCGGGCGTGTGTCACAGTTAAGCCAAATTGGAGCACCTCTTCTGCCCGGGCACGAGCGGAGCGCGAGGCTGTCAGTTATGAATGAATAAATGAATAAATAAATAAAGAATGCCACCTTTCATTTCACAGGGCACACCGGACGGCGTACCAGCAGGTAAAAGTCGGAGTAATTAAATAAATACTAAAAGAATGGCTGGGGAATAAAAAAATAATACGTTTTAATAATAATTTGGTTTTTTTGTTATAACATGAATTTCACTCTCTCTCTCCCCGTATATATATATATATATATATATATATATATATATATATATATATATATATATATATTTATTATATATATTGTATATTTTTTTTAAGCATTTTTGAAGGTGCGCCGCTACTTCGCGGATTTTCAGTTTTCGCGGGTGGTCTCGGTCCCCATTAACCGCGATAACCGAGGGTTCACTGTACTCCATAAAATTTACAAAAAGCGAGGTGAAACACTCAACCAGAGCTGCTTTTTTTAACATTTCTCGAGGGCCATGGCGAGCCATTTCAAAAAAGCTGCACAACTAACGTATAAAATATTGATAAATTTGCTCGGCCTGATGTGTGTGTAAAGTTTTACGAGTTGTCGTTCATATTTAGAACCTCATAATCAGCTTTGTTTTATTGCCGAACAGTGCAATGCCACTCCCACAACTTTTCACGAAAAAGGACGAATTTCGTATTGTGACATCCTCATGGCCGAAACAGTCATCCGAGCATATATGAGGGCGACCTTGTTGAGTTGCACGGAGAAAAACATCCAAGAAAATAACTTGTATTAGCTTTTACCAGTTGGTGGCGCTACTACTACGATGTAAAATAAGTTGGTAGATGTCTTCAGGGCTGAAGTATCCTCAAATGTGTACAACTTCGAGAAGATAAGATCATCTGAGTCATGTTGCCGGAGCTTTTGTTGCCACAGAGTACAATCGGACTTTTCAGCACCTTAATAGCCACGCCTTTTGCCAAAACGTCACAAAATTCGGCAGAGAGTAAGATCATTGTCTTGAGTCTTTTCTGACTAATTTTCAGTCGGATTCGTCAAAAGGGCACCGTGCAGTACGTGAAAATTAAAATAAAAACAAATTTTTGATTCCACTTGGCGGCACTGTGTGTATAACAAAATAATAACATTACGATGTCTTCAGGTCGGGACGTTTTATTTACAGGTGAAGGTTTGGATTTTTAGGAGCATGTGCAGGGGAGTTATTAAGCATTCATTTATTTGTATTAGGTTCATTTTGTCTTCTTATTATTGATATTTGACTGATTCATTAAAAGCAGACAATTATGTTTTAGGTTAATTTTTTACCTGACATGTTTCGGCGAGTCTTTCGCCTTCTTCAGAGTGTCGCATGATGGTGTCTTGAGCTGATGTTCCATGAGGGTGTGACTTACCTGTCAAAAAAATGAAAAAAATCAGAGCAGTAAAAGAACAAGCACAACATGAACATTACAAATCAGCAATCACTGACCACTGCAAAAGGGAAAACCACATCATGGACCGGGAGAAGGGCAGGGTCATCCGCACAGAAGAGAACAAACAACAGCGCTGGATCAGAGAGGCCATTGAGATCTGCAAGCGAGGCATAAAAACCATGAACAGAGACAAGGGAGCCTTCATCCTCTCTACCACCTGGACCAGCATCTTGGCGGAGTGAACGGACAGCGGGGGGCGTGACTTGCCTTCATTCTTGTGACAGGTAAGTCACGCCCTCATGGAACATCAGCTGATAAAGACGGGTCACAAGACAGCATCATGTGACACTCTGAAGAAGGCGAAAGACTTTCGTATTGTGACATGCTCAAGGCCTAAACACTCATCCGAGCAAATATAAGGTAGATTTTGTTCACCTGCCCGGAGAAAAACATCAACGAAAATAATTTTTATTTGTTTTAACCAGTTGGTGGCGCTACCACTGCGATCAAAAATAAGTTGGCAGCCGTCTTCAGGGCCTGAATATCCTCAAATGTGAAAAATTTCGAGAAGATGGATCATCTGAATCATTTTGCAGGAACTTTTGTTGCCACGGAGAATAATCAGACTCTGCGGCACCGTAATAGCCACGCCCTTCGAAGGAAAGTCACAAAAATAGGGATAGAGTAAGATCAATGTCTTGAGTCTTTTCTAGCCAATTTTCAATCAGATTCGTTAAAAGGGCACCGTGCAGTACGTCAAAATGTAAAAAATGATATTGATTGGCGCAAGGTGTATAACTGAATATAAACATATAGATGTCTTCAGGTACAGACTTTTTATGTACATGTGAAGTTTTGGATTTTTAGCAGCATGTGCAGGAGAGTTATTAAGCATTTTGTCCATTGCGGCGAAGGAAATCTTAAGTGAAAACTTTGAAGCCCCGCCCCCGTCATATAGTATTTCGGAAACAAAAAATTTTAGCCCCAGTGTTTGTCCCAGGTCTTCAGATGCTACAGACAGAATTTTAAGGCAATCAGATGAAGCCTTTAGGATCAGGGTGCAAAAGAATGACCCCTGTAAACATGCAAAAAAGGGCAAAAGTCGGACTTACAAAAATTCATAACTCACTTCCTGTTCATATTAGACGTTAAAATATCAAATTTTTCGCCATGCCCGATGAGACTGCCAAGTTTGGTGAGTTTTTGTGCATGTTTCGGGGGTCAAAAATGCGATCGAACAATCGGAAAAATAATAATAATAATAATTTCTACAAAAACAATAGGGACTTCGCAGCGGTCGCTGCTCAGGCCCTAATAATAATAATAATAATATTAATAATAATAAAAGTAATAATATTTTCTACAAAAACAATAGGGACCTCGCCGCCGTCGCAGCTCGGGCCCTAATAACAATTTCTAGAAAAACAATAGGGACCTCGCAACGGTCACTGCTCGGGCCCTAATAATAATAATAATAAAAATAATAATAATTTCCACAAAAACAATGGGGACCTCGTAGCGGTCGCTGCTCAGGCCCTAATAATAATTTCTACAAAAACAATAGGGACCTCGCCGCCGTCGCTGCTCGGGCCCCAATAATAATTTCTACACAAAGTCCATTGTGGTGACCCGCCCCCTTTTAAGTAAATTCAAAATGGCCGACTTCCTGTAAAACCTAGCTCATTGCTCCAAGAGACTTTTTTGTAGGTCTTGGTCTTATACATACAGTGAACCCTCGCTACTTCGCGGTTCACCTTTCGCGGGTTCAGTGCTTCGCGGGTCTAAAAAATATTCGGGGGCATTGTAGTTTCGCCGAGCGGCACGACGGGGCGCTGGAGCGGTTAGACGGCCGGCGTGCGCCGAAGAAGAGCGTGGGCGAAGAGGAGAGTGGACGAAGAAGAGCACGTTCTCCCGGACACGATCGGTGGCGACGTTTCGCGCGGTTCGGACCGTACCAGAGCTCCGGCCGGCGTGCGTGGCAGTTAAGCCGTAGAGGAGCACCTTCCCCGGGCACGGGCGGTGCCAAGCGGCCCCTAAGTTTAACCGAATGGAAGCTCCGGAGGAGGAGGGCATGCTCGCGTCACAGTAAGCCGAAGAGGAGCACCTTCCCCGGGCACGGGCGGTTCCAAGCGGCCCCTAAGTTTAACCGAATGGAAGCTCCGGAGGAGGAGGGCATGCTCGCGTCACAGTAAGCCGAAGAGGAGCACCTTCCCCGGGCACGGGCGGTTCCAAGCGGCCCCTAAGTTTAACTGAATGGAAGCTCCGGAGGAGGAGGGCATGCTCGCGTCACAGTAAGCCGAAGAGGAGCACCTTCCCCGGGCACGGGCGGTGCCAAGCGGCCCCTAAGTTTAACCGAATGGAAGTTCCGGGGGAGGAGGGCGGGCGTGTGTCACAGTTAAGCCGAATTGGAGCACCTCTTCCGCCCGGGCACGAGCGGAGCGCGAGGCTGTCAGTTATGAATGAATAAATGAATAAATAAATAAAGAATGCCACCTTTCATTTCACAGGGCACACCGGACGGCGTACCAGCAGGTAAAAGTCGGAGTAATTAAATAAATACAAAAAGAATGGCTGGGGAATAAAAAAATAATACGTTTTAATAATAATTTGGTTTTTTTGTTATAAAATGAATTTCACTCTCTCTCTCCCCGTATATATATATATATATATATATATATATATATATATTTATTATATATATTGTATATTTTTTTTAAGCATTTTTGAAGGTGCGCCGCTACTTCGCGGATTTTCAGTTTTCGCGGGTGGTCTCGGTCCCCATTAACCGCGATAACCGAGGGTTCACTGTACTCCATAAAATTTACAAAAAGCGAGGTGAAACACTCAACCAGAGCTGCTTTTTTTTAACATTTCTCGAGGGCCATGGCGAGCCATTTCAAAAAAGCTGCACAACTAACTTATAAAATATTGATAAATTTGCTCGGCCTGATGTGTGTGTAAAGTTTTACGAGTTGTCGTTCATATTTAGAACCTCATAATCAGCTTTGTTTTATTGCCGAACAGTGCAATGCCACTCCCACAACTTTTCACGAAAAATCACGAATTTCGTATTGTGACATCCTCATGGCCGAAACAGTCATCCGAGCATATATGAGGGCGACCTTGTTGAGTTGCACGGAGAAAAACATCCAAGAAAATAACTTGTATTAGCTTTTACCAGTTGGTGGCGCTACTACTACGATGTAAAATAAGTTGGTAGATGTCTTCAGGGCTGAAGTATCCTCAAATGTGTACAACTTCGAGAAGATAGGATCATCTGAGTCATGTTGCCGGAGCTTTTGTTGCCACAAAGTACAATCGGACTTTTCAGCACCTTAATAGCCACGCCTTTTGCCAAAACGTCACAAAATTCGGCAGAGAGTAAGATCATTGTCTTGAGTCTTTTCTGACTAATTTTCAGTCGGATTCGTCAAAAGGGCACCGTGCAGTACGTGAAAATTAAAATAAAAACAAATTTTTGATTCCACTTGGCGGCACTGTGTGTATAACAAAATAAAAACATTAAGATGTCTTCAGGTCGGGACGTTTTATTTACAGGTGAAGGTTTGGATTTTTAGGAGCATGTGCAGGGGAGTTATTAAGCATTCATTTATTTGTATTAGGTTCATTTTGTCTTCTTATTATTGATATTTGACTGATTCATTAAAAGCAGACAATTATGTTTTAGGTTAATTTTTTACCTGACATGTTTCGGCGAGTCTTTCGCCTTCTTCAGAGTGTCGCATGATGGTGTCTTGAGACCCGTCTTTATCAGCTGATGTTCCATGAGGGTGTGACTTACCTGTCAAAAAAATGAAAAATCAGAGCAGTAAAAGAACAAGCACAACATGAACATTACAAATCAGCAATCACAGACCACTGCAAAAGGGAAAACCACATCATGGACCGGGAGAAGGGCAGGGTCATCCGCACCGAAGAGAACAAACAACAGCGCTGGATCAGAGAGGCCATTGAGATCTGCAAGCGAGGCATAAAAACCATGAACAGAGACAAGGGAGCCTTCATCCTCTCCACCACCTGGAGCAGCATTTTGGCGGAGTGAACGGACAGCGGGGGGCGTGACTTGCCTTCGTTCTTGTGACAGGTAAGTCACGCCCTCATGGAACATCAGCTGATAAAGACGGGCCACAAGACACCATCATGTGACACTCTGAAGAAGGCGAAAGACTTTCGTATTGTGACATCCTCAAGGCCTAAACACTCATCCGAGCAAATGTAAGGTAGATTTTGTTAACCTGCCCGGAGAAAAAAATCAACGAAAATAATTTGTATTTGTTTTAACCAGTTGGTGGCGCTACCACTGCGATCAAAAATAAGTTGGCAGCCGTCTTCAGGGCCTGAATATCCTCAAATGTGAAAAATTTCGAGAAGATGGATCATCTGAATCATTTTGCAGGAACTTTTGTTGCCACGGAGAATAATCAGACTCTGCGGCACCGTAATAGCCACGCCCTTCGAAGGAAAGTCACAAAAATAGGGATAGAGTAAGATCAATGTCTTGAGTCTTTTCTAGCCAATTTTCAATCAGATTCGTTAAAAGGGCACCGTGCAGTACGTCAAAATGTAAAAAATGATATTGATTGGCGCAAGGTGTATAACTGAATATAAACATATAGATGTCTTCAGGTACAGACTCTTTATGAACATGTGAAGTTTTGGATTTTTAGCAGCATGTGCAGGAGAGTTATTAAGCATTTTGTCCATTGCGGCGAAGGAAATCTTAAGTGAAAACTTTGATGCCCCGCCCCCGTCATATAGTATTTCGGAAACAAAAAATTTTAGCCCCAGTGTTTGTGCCAGGTCTTCAGATGCTACAGACAGAATTTTAAGGCAATCAGATGAAGCCTTTAGGATCAGGGTGCAAAAGAATGACCCCTGTAAACATGCAAAAAAGGGCAAAAGTCGGACTTTCAAAAATTCATAACTCACTTCCTGTTCATATTAGACGTTAAAATATCAAATTTTTCGCCATGCCCGATGAGACTGCCAAGTTTGGTGAGTTTTTGTGCATGTTTCGGGGGTCAAAAATGCGATCGAACAATCGGAAAAATAATAATAATAATAATTTCTACAAAAACAATAGGGACTTCGCAGCGGTCGCTGCTCAGGCCCTAATAATAATAATAATAATAATAATAAAAGTAATAATATTTTCTACAAAAACAATAGGGACATCGCCGCGGTCGCTGCTCGGGCCCCAATAATAATTTCTACACAAAGTCCATTGTGGTGACCCGCCCCCTTTTAAGTAAATTCAAAATGGCCGACTTCCTGTAAAACCTAGCTCATTGCTCCAAGAGACTTTTTTGTAGGTCTTGGTCTTATACATACAGTGAACCCTCGCTACTTCGCGGTTCACCTTTCGCGGGTTCAGTGCTTCGCGGGTCTAAAAAATATTCGGGGGCATTGTAGTTTCGCCGAGCGGCACGACGGGGCGCTGGAGCGGTTAGACGGCCGGCGTGCGCCGAAGAGGAGCGTGGGCGAAGAGGAGAGTGGACGAAGAAGAGCACGTTCCCCCGGACACGATCGGTGGCGACGTTTCGCGTGGTTCGGACCGTACCAGAGCTCCGGCCAGCGTGCGTGGCAGTTAAGCCGTAGAGGAGCACCTTCCCCGGGCACGGGCGGTGCCAAGCGGCCCCTAAGTTTAACCGAATGGAAGCTCCGGAGGAGGAGGGCATGCTCGCGTCACAGTAAGCCGAAGAGGAGCACCTTCCCCGGGCACGGGCGGTTCCAAGCGGCCCCTAAGTTTAACCGAATGGAAGCTCCGGAGGAGGAGGGCATGCTCGCGTCACAGTAAGCCGAAGAGGAGCACCTTCCCCGGGCACGGGCGGTGCCAAGCGGCCCCTAAGTTTAACCGAATGGAAGCTCCGGGGGAGGAGGGCGGGCGTGTGTCACAGTTAAGCCAAATTGGAGCACCTCTTCTGCCCGGGCACGAGCGGAGCGCGAGGCTGTCAGTTATGAATGAATAAATGAATAAATAAATAAAGAATGCCACCTTTCATTTCACAGGGCACACCGGACGGCGTACCAGCAGGTAAAAGTCGGAGTAATTAAATAAATACAAAAAGAATGGCTGGGGAATAAAAAAATAATATGTTTTAATAATAATTAGTTTTTTTTGTTATAACATGAATTTCACTCTCTCTCTCCCCGTATATATATATATATATATATATATATATATATATATATATACATATATATATATATATATATATATATATATTTATTATATATATTGTATATTTTTTTTAAGCATTTTTGAAGGTGCGCCGCTACTTCGCGGATTTTCAGTTTTCGCGGGTGGTCTCGGTCCCCATTAACCGCAATAACCGAGGGTTCACTGTACTCCATAAAATTTACAAAAAGCGAGGTGAAACACTCACCCAGAGCTGCTTTTTTTTAACATTTCTCGAGGGCCATGGCGAGCCATTTCAAAAAAGCTGCACAACTAACGTATAAAATATTGATAAATTTGCTCGGCCTGATGTGTGTGTAAAGTTTCACGAGTTGTCGTTCATATTTAGAACCTCATAATCAGCGTTGTTTTATTGCCGAACAGTGCAATGCCACTCCCACAACTTTTCACGAAAAAGGACTAATTTCGTATTGTGACATCCTCATGGCCGAAACAGTCATCCGAGCATATATGAGGGCGACCTTGTTGAGTTGCACGGAGAAAAACATCCAAGAAAATAACTTGTATTAGCTTTTACCAGTTGGTGGCGCGACTACTACGATGTAAAATAAGTTGGTAGATGTCTTCAGGGCTGAAGTATCCTCAAATGTGTACAACTTCGAGAAGATAGGATCATCTGAGTCATGTTGCCGGAGCTTTTGTTGCCACAGAGTACAATCGGACTTTTCAGCACCTTAATAGCCACGCCTTTTGCCAAAACGTCACAAAATTCGGCAGAGAGTAAGATCATTGTCTTGAGTCTTTTCTGACTAATTTTCAGTCGGATTCGTCAAAAGGGCACCGTGCAGTACGTGAAAATTAAAATAAAAAAAAAATTTTGATTCCACTTGGCGGCACTGTGTGTATAACAAAATAATAACATTAAGATGTCTTCAGGTCGGGACGTTTTATTTACAGGTGAAGGTTTGGATTTTTAGGAGCATGTGCAGGGGAGTTATTAAGCATTCATTTATTTGTATTAGGTTCATTTTGTCTTCTTATTATTGATATTTGACTGATTCATTAAAAGCAGACAATTATGTTTTAGGTTAATTTTTTACCTGACATGTTTCGGCGAGTCTTTCGCCTTCTTCAGAGTGTCGCATGATGGTGTCTTGAGACCCGTCTTTATCAGCTGATGTTCCATGAGGGTGTGACTTACCTGTCAAAAAAATGAAAAAATCAGAGCAGTAAAAGAACAAGCACAACATGAACATTACAAATCAGCAATCACTGACCACTGCAAAAGGGAAAACCACATCATGGACCGGGAGAAGGGCAGGGTCATCCGCACAGAAGAGAACAAACAACAGCGCTGGATCAGAGAGGCCATTGAGATCTGCAAGCGAGGCATAAAAACCATGAACAGAGACAAGGGAGCCTTCATCCTCTCTACCACCTGGACCAGCATCTTGGCGGAGTGAACGGACAGCGGGGGGCGTGACTTGCCTTCATTCTTGTGACAGGTAAGTCACGCCCTCATGGAACATCAGCTGATAAAGACGGGTCACAAGACAGCATCATGTGACACTCTGAAGAAGGCGAAAGACTTTTGTATTGTGACATGCTCAAGGCCTAAACACTCATCCGAGCAAATATAAGGTAGATTTTGTTCACCTGCCCGGAGAAAAACATCAACGAAAATAATTTGTATTTGTTTTAACCAGTTGGTGGCGCTACCACTGCGATCAAAAATAAGTTGGCAGCCGTCTTCAGGGCCTGAATATCCTCAAATGTGAAAGATTTCCAGAAGATGGATCATCTGAATCATTTTGCAGGAACTTTTGTTGCCACGGAGAATAATCAGACTCTGCGGCACCGTAATAGCCACGCCCTTTGAAGGAAAGTCATAAAAATAGGGATAGAGTAAGATCAATGTCTTGAGTCTTTTCTAGCCAATTTTCAATCGGATTCGTTAAAAGGGCACCGTGCAGTACGTCAAAATGTAAAAAATGATATTGATTGGCGCAAGGTGTATAACTGAATATAAACATATAGATGTCTTCAGGTACAGACTCTTTATGTACATGTGAAGTTTTGGATTTTTAGCAGCATGTGCAGGAGAGTTATTAAGCATTTTGTCCATTGCGGCGAAGGAAATCTTAAGTGAAAACTTTGATGCCCCGCCCCCGTCATATAGTATTTCGGAAACAAAAAATTTTAGCCCCAGTGTTTGTGCCAGGTCTTCAGATGCTACAGACAGAATTTTAAGGCAATCAGATGAAGCCTTTAGGAACAGGGTGCAAAAGAATGACCCCTGTAAACATGCAAAAAAGGGCAAAAGTCGGACTTTCAAAAATTCATAACTCACTTCCTGTTCATATTAGACGTTAAAATATCAAATTTTTCGCCATGCCCGATGAGACTGCCAAGTTTGGTGAGTTTTTGTGCATGTTTCGGGGGTCAAAAATGCGATCGAACAATCGGAAAAATAATAATAATAATAATTTCTACAAAAACAATAGGGACTTCGCAGCGGTCGCTGCTCAGGCCCTAATAATAATAATAATAATATTAATAATAATAAAAGTAATAATATTTTCTACAAAAACAATAGGGACCTCGCAGCCGTCGCAGCTCGGGCCCTAATAACAATTTCTAGAAAAACAATAGGGACCTCGCAGCGGTCACTGCTCGGGCCCTAATAATAATAATAATAAAAATAATAATAATTTCCACAAAAACAATGGGGACCTCGTAGCGGTCGCTGCTCAGGCCCTAATAATAATTTCTACAAAAACAATAGGGACCTCGCCGCCGTCGCTGCTCGGGCCCCAATAATAATTTCTACACAAAGTCCATTGTGGTGACCCGCCCCCTTTTAAGTAAATTCAAAATGGCCGACTTCCTGTAAAACCTAGCTCATTGCTCCAAGAGACTTTTTTGTAGGTCTTGGTCTTATACATACAGTGAACCCTCGCTACTTCGCGGTTCACCTTTCGCGGGTTCAGTGCTTCGCGGGTCTAAAAAATATTCGGGGGCATTGTAGTTTCGCCGAGCGGCACGACGGGGCGCTGGAGCGGTTAGACGGCCGGCGTGCGCCGAAGAAGAGCGTGGGCGAAGAGGAGAGTGGACGAAGAAGAGCACGTTCCCCCGGACACGATCGGTGGCGACGTTTCGCGCGGTTCGGACCGTACCAGAGCTCCGGTCGGCGTGCGTGGCAGTTAAGCCATAGAGGAGCACCTTCCCAGGGCACGGGCGGTGCCAAGCGGCCCCTAAGTTTAACCGAATGGAAGCTCCGGAGGAGGAGGGCATGTTCGCGTCACAGTAAGCCGAAGAGGAGCACCTTCCCCGGGCACGGGCGGTTCCAAGCGGCCCCTGAGTTTAACCGAATGGAAGCTCCGGAGGAGGAGGGCATGCTCGCGTCACAGTAAGCCGAAGAGGAGCACCTTCCCCGGGCACGGGCGGTTCCAAGCGGCCCCTAAGTTTAACCGAATGGAAGCTCCGGAGGAGGAGGGCATGCTCGCGTCACAGTAAGCCGAAGAGGAGCACCTTCCCCGGGCACGGGCGGTGCCAAGCGGCCCCTAAGTTTAACCGAATGGAAGTTCCGGGGGAGGAGGGCGGGCGTGTGTCCCAGTTAAGCCGAATTGGAGCACCTCTTCCGCCCGGGCACGAGCGGAGCGCGAGGCTGTCAGTTATGAATGAATAAATGAATAAATAAATAAAGAATGCCACCTTTCATTTCACAGGGCACACCGGACGGCATACCAGCAGGTAAAAGTCGGAGTAATTAAATAAATACAAAAAGAATGGCTGGGGAATAAAAAAATAATACGTTTTAATAATAATTTGGTTTTTTTGTTATAAAATGAATTTCACTCTCTCTCTCCCCGTATATATATATATATATATATATATATATTTATTATATATATTGTATATTTTTTTTAAGCATTTTTGAAGGTGCGCCGCTACTTCGCGGATTTTCAGTTTTCGCGGGTGGTCTCGGTCCCCATTAACCGCGATAACCGAGGGTTCACTGTACTCCATAAAATTTACAAAAAGCGAGGTGAAACACTCAATCAGGGCTGCTTTTTTGAACATTTCTCGAGGGCCATGGCGAGCCATTTCAAAAAAGCTGCACAACTAACGTATAAAATATTGATAAATTTGCTCGGCCTGATGTGTGTGTAAAGTTTCACGAGTTGTCGTTCATATTTAGAACCTCATAATCAGCGTTGTTTTATTGCCGAACAGTGCAATGCCACTCCCACAACTTTTCACGAAAAAGGACAAATTTCGTATTGTGACATCCTCATGGCCGAAACAGTCATCCGAGCATATATGAGGGCGACCTTGTTGAGTTGCACGGAGAAAAACATCCAAGAAAATAACTTGTATTAGCTTTTACCAGTTGGTGGCGCTACTACTACGATGAAAAATAAGTCGGTAGATGTCTTCAGGGCTGAAGTATCCTCAAATGTGTACAACTTCGAGAAGATAGGATCATCTGAGTCATGTTGCCGGAGCTTTTGTTGCCACAGAGTACAATCGGACTTTTCAGCACCGTAATAGCCACGCCTTTTGCCAAAACGTCACAAAATTCGGCAGAGAGTAAGATCATTGTCTTGAGTCTTTTCTGACTAATTTTCAGTCGGATTCGTCAAAAGGGCACCGTGCAGTACGTGAAAATTAAAATAAAAACAAATTTTTGATTCCACTTGGCGGCGCTGTGTGTATAACAAAATAATAACATTAAGATGTCTTCAGGTCGGGACGTTTTATTTACAGGTGAAGGTTTGGATTTTTAGGAGCATGTGCAGGGGAGTTATTAAGCATTCATTTATTTGTATTAGGTTCATTTTGTCTTCTTATTATTGATATTTGACTGATTCATTAAAAGCAGACAATTATGTTTTAGGTTAATTTTTTCACTGACATGTTTCGGCGAGTCTTTCGCCTTCTTCAGAGTGTCGCATGATGGTGTCTTGGGCTGATGTTCCATGAGGGTGTGACTTACCTGTCAAAAAAATGAAAAAAATCAGAGCAGTAAAAGAACAAGCACAACATGAACATTACAAATCAGCAATCACTGACCACTGCAAAAGGGAAAACCACATCATGGACCGGGAGAAGGGCAGGGTCATCCGCACAGAAGAGAACAAACAACAGCGCTGGATCAGAGAGGCCATTGAGATCTGCAAGCGAGGCATAAAAACCATGAACAGAGACAAGGGAGCCTTCATCCTCTCTACCACCTGGACCAGCATCTTGGCGGAGTGAACGGACAGCGGGGGGCGTGACTTGCCTTCATTCTTGTGACAGGTAAGTCACGCCCTCATGGAACATCATCTGATAAAGACGGGTCACAAGGCACCATCATGTGACACTCTGAAGAAGGCGAAAGACTTTCGTATTGTGACATGCTCAAGGCCTAAACACTCATCCGAGCAAATATAAGGTAGATTTTGTTCACCTGCCCGGAGAAAAACATCAACGAAAATAATTTGTATTTGTTTTAACCAGTTGGTGGCGCTACCACTGCGATCAAAAATAAGTTGGCAGCCGTCTTCAGGGCCTGAATATCCTCAAATGTGAAAAATTTCAAGAAGATGGATCATCTGAATCATTTTGCAGGAACTTTTGTTGCCACGGAGAATAATCAGACTCTGCGGCACCGTAATAGCCACGCCCTTCGAAGGAAAGTCACAAAAATAGGGATAGAGTAAGATCAATGTCTTGAGTCTTTTCTAGCCAATTTTCAATCAGATTCGTTAAAAGGGCACCGTGCAGTACGTCAAAATGTAAAAAATGATATTGATTGGCGCAAGGTGTATAACTGAATATAAACATATAGATGTCTTCAGGTACAGACTTTTTATGTATATGTGAAGTTTTGGATTTTTAGCAGCATGTGCAGGAGAGTTATTAAGCATTTTGTCCATTGCGGCGAAGGAAATCTTAAGTGAAAACTTTGAAGCCCCGCCCCCGTCATATAGTATTTCGGAAACAAAAAATTTTAGCCCCAGTGTTTGTCCCAGGTCTTCAGATGCTACAGACAGAATTTTAAGGCAATCAGATGAAGCCTTTAGGATCAGGGTGCAAAAGAATGACCCCTGTAAACATGCAAAAAAGGGCAAAAGTCGGACTTTCAAAAATTCATAACTCACTTCCTGTTCATATTAGACGTTAAAATATCAAATTTTTCGCCATGCCCGATGAGACTGCCAAGTTTGGTGAGTTTTTGTGCATGTTTCGGGGGTCAAAAATGCGATCGAACAATCGGAAAAATAATAATAATAATAATTTCTACAAAAACAATAGGGACTTCGCAGCGGTCGCTGCTCAGGCCCTAATAATAATAATAATAATATTAATAATAATAAAAGTAATAATATTTTCTACAAAAACAATAGGGACCTCGCAGCCGTCGCAGCTCGGGCCCTAATAACAATTTCTAGAAAAACAATAGGGACCTCGCAGCGGTCACTGCTCGGGCCCTAATAATAATAATAATAAAAATAATAATAATTTCCACAAAAACAATGGGGACCTCGTAGCGGTCGCTGCTCAGGCCCTAATAATAATTTCTACAAAAACAATAGGGACCTCGCCGCCGTCGCTGCTCGGGCCCCAATAATAATTTCTACACAAAGTCCATTGTGGTGACCCGCCCCCTTTTAAGTAAATTCAAAATGGCCGACTTCCTGTAAAACCTAGCTCATTGCTCCAAGAGACTTTTTTGTAGGTCTTGGTCTTATACATACAGTGAACCCTCGCTACTTCGCGGTTCACCTTTCGCGGGTTCAGTGCTTCGCGGGTCTAAAAAATATTCGGGGGCATTGTAGTTTCGCCGAGCGGCACGACGGGGCGCTGGAGCGGTTAGACGGCCGGCGTGCGCCGAAGAAGAGCGTGGGCGAAGAGGAGAGTGGACGAAGAAGAGCACGTTCTCCCGGACACGATCGGTGGCGACGTTTCGCGCGGTTCGGACCGTACCAGAGCTCCGGCCGGCGTGCGTGGCAGTTAAGCCGTAGAGGAGCACCTTCCCCGGGCACGGGCGGTGCCAAGCGGCCCCTAAGTTTAACCGAATGGAAGCTCCGGAGGAGGAGGGCATGCTCGCGTCACAATAAGCCGAAGAGGAGCACCTTCCCCGGGCACGGGCGGTTCCAAGCGGCCCCTAAGTTTAACCAAATGGAAGCTCCGGAGGAGGAGGGCATGCTCGCGTCACAGTAAGCCGAAGAGGAGCACCTTCCCCGGGCACGGGCGGTTCCAAGCGGCCCCTAAGTTTAACCAAATGGAAGCTCCGGAGGAGGAGGGCATGCTCGCGTCACAGTAAGCCGAAGAGGAGCACCTTCCCCGGGCACGGGCGGTGCCAAGCGGCCCCTAAGTTTAACCGAATGGAAGTTCCGGGGGAGGAGGGCGGGCGTGTGTCACAGTTAAGCCGAATTGGAGCACCTCTTCCGCCCGGGCACGAGCGGAGCGCGAGGCTGTCAGTTATGAATGAATAAATGAATAAATAAATAAAGAATGCCACCTTTCATTTCACAGGGCACACCGGACGGCGTACCAGCAGGTAAAAGTCGGAGTAATTAAATAAATACAAAAAGAATGGCTGGGGAATAAAAAAATAATACGTTTTAATAATAATTTGTTTTTTTTGTTATAAAATGAATTTCACTCTCTCTCTCCCCGTATATATATATATATATATATATATATATATATATATATATATATATATATATATATATATATATATATATATATATATATATATTTATTATATATATTGTATATTTTTTTTAAGCATTTTTGAAGGTGCGCCGCTACTTCGCGGATTTTCAGTTTTCGCGGGTGGTCTCGGTCCCCATTAACCGCGATAACCGAGGGTTCACTGTACTCCATAAAATTTACAAAAAGCGAGGTGAAACACTCAATCAGGGCTGCTTTTTTGAACATTTCTCGAGGGCCATGGCGAGCCATTTCAAAAAAGCTGCACAACTAACGTATAAAATATTGATAAATTTGCTCGGCCTGATGTGTGTGTAAAGTTTCACGAGTTGTCGTTCATATTTAGAACCTCATAATCAGCGTTGTTTTATTGCCGAACAGTGCAATGCCACTCCCACAACTTTTCACGAAAAAGGACTAATTTCGTATTGTGACATCCTCATGGCCGAAACAGTCATCCGAGCATATATGAGGGCGACCTTGTTGAGTTGCACGGAGAAAAACATCCAAGAAAATAACTTGTATTAGCTTTTACCAGTTGGTGGCGCTACTACTACGATGAAAAATAAGTCGGTAGATGTCTTCAGGGCTGAAGTATCCTCAAATGTGTACAACTTCGAGAAGATAGGATCATCTGAGTCATGTTGCCGGAGCTTTTGTTGCCACAGAGTACAATCGGACTTTTCAGCACCGTAATAGCCACGCCTTTTGCCAAAACGTCACAAAATTCGGCAGAGAGTAAGATCATTGTCTTGAGTCTTTTCTGACTAATTTTCAGTCGGATTCGTCAAAAGGGCACCGTGCAGTACGTGAAAATTAAAATAAAAACAAATTTTTGATTCCACTTGGCGGCGCTGTGTGTATAACAAAATAATAACATTAAGATGTCTTCAGGTCGGGACGTTTTATTTACAGGTGAAGGTTTGGATTTTTAGGAGCATGTGCAGGGGAGTTATTAAGCATTCATTTATTTGTATTAGGTTCATTTTGTCTTCTTATTATTGATATTTGACTGATTCATTAAAAGCAGACAATTATGTTTTAGGTTAATTTTTTACCTGACATGTTTCGGCGAGTCTTTCGCCTTCTTCAGAGTGTCGCATGATGGTGTCTTGAGCTGATGTTCCATGAGGGTGTGACTTACCTGTCAAAAAAATGAAAAAAATCAGAGCAGTAAAAGAACAAGCACAACATGAACATTACAAATCAGCAATCACTGACCACTGCAAAAGGGAAAACCACATCATGGACCGGGAGAAGGGCAGGGTCATCCGCACAGAAGAGAACAAACAACAGCGCTGGATCAGAGAGGCCATTGAGATCTGCAAGCGAGGCATAAAAACCATGAACAGAGAAAAGGGAGCCTTCATCCTCTCTACCACCTGGACCAGCATCTTGGCGGAGTGAACGGACAGCGGGGGGCGTGACTTGCCTTCATTCTTGTGACAGGTAAGTCACGCCCTCATGGAACATCATCTGATAAAGACGGGTCACAAGGCACCATCATGTGACACTCTGAAGAAGGCGAAAGACTTTCGTATTGTGACATGCTCAAGGCCTAAACACTCATCCGAGCAAATATAAGGTAGATTTTGTTCACCTGCCCGGAGAAAAACATCAACGAAAATAATTTGTATTTGTTTTAACCAGTTGGTGGCGCTACCACTGCGATCAAAAATAAGTTGGCAGCCGTCTTCAGGGCCTGAATATCCTCAAATGTGAAAAATTTCAAGAAGATGGATCATCTGAATCATTTTGCAGGAACTTTTGTTGCCACGGAGAATAATCAGACTCTGCGGCACCGTAATAGCCACGCCCTTCGAAGGAAAGTCACAAAAATAGGGATAGAGTAAGATCAATGTCTTGAGTCTTTTCTAGCCAATTTTCAATCAGATTCGTTAAAAGGGCACCGTGCAGTACGTCAAAATGTAAAAAATGATATTGATTGGCGCAAGGTGTATAACTGAATATAAACATATAGATGTCTTCAGGTACAGACTTTTTATGTATATGTGAAGTTTTGGATTTTTAGCAGCATGTGCAGGAGAGTTATTAAGCATTTTGTCCATTGCGGCGAAGGAAATCTTAAGTGAAAACTTTGAAGCCCCGCCCCCGTCATATAGTATTTCGGAAACAAAAAATTTTAGCCCCAGTGTTTGTCCCAGGTCTTCAGATGCTACAGACAGAATTTTAAGGCAATCAGATGAAGCCTTTAGGATCAGGGTGCAAAAGAATGACCCCTGTAAACATGCAAAAAAGGGCAAAAGTCGGACTTTCAAAAATTCATAACTCACTTCCTGTTCATATTAGACGTTAAAATATCAAATTTTTCGCCATGCCCGATGAGACTGCCAAGTTTGGTGAGTTTTTGTGCATGTTTCGGGGGTCAAAAATGCGATCGAACAATCGGAAAAATAATAATAATAATAATTTCTACAAAAACAATAGGGACTTCGCAGCGGTCGCTGCTCAGGCCCTAATAATAATAATAATAATATTAATAATAATAAAAGTAATAATATTTTCTACAAAAACAATAGGGACCTCGCAGCCGTCGCAGCTCGGGCCCTAATAACAATTTCTAGAAAAACAATAGGGACCTCGCAGCGGTCACTGCTCGGGCCCTAATAATAATAATAATAAAAATAATAATAATTTCCACAAAAACAATGGGGACCTCGTAGCGGTCGCTGCTCAGGCCCTAATAATAATTTCTACAAAAACAATAGGGACCTCGCCGCCGTCGCTGCTCGGGCCCCAATAATAATTTCTACACAAAGTCCATTGTGGTGACCCGCCCCCTTTTAAGTAAATTCAAAATGGCCGACTTCCTGTAAAACCTAGCTCATTGCTCCAAGAGACTTTTTTGTAGGTCTTGGTCTTATACATACAGTGAACCCTCGCTACTTCGCGGTTCACCTTTCGCGGGTTCAGTGCTTCGCGGGTCTAAAAAATATTCGGGGGCATTGTAGTTTCGCCGAGCGGCACGACGGGGCGCTGGAGCGGTTAGACGGCCGGCGTGCGCCGAAGAAGAGCGTGGGCGAAGAGGAGAGTGGACGAAGAAGAGCACGTTCTCCCGGACACGATCGGTGGCGACGTTTCGCGCGGTTCGGACCGTACCAGAGCTCCGGCCGGCGTGCGTGGCAGTTAAGCCGTAGAGGAGCACCTTCCCCGGGCACGGGCGGTGCCAAGCGGCCCCTAAGTTTAACCGAATGGAAGCTCCGGAGGAGGAGGGCATGCTCGCGTCACAATAAGCCGAAGAGGAGCACCTTCCCCGGGCACGGGCGGTTCCAAGCGGCCCCTAAGTTTAACCAAATGGAAGCTCCGGAGGAGGAGGGCATGCTCGCGTCACAGTAAGCCGAAGAGGAGCACCTTCCCCGGGCACGGGCGGTTCCAAGCGGCCCCTAAGTTTAACTGAATGGAAGCTCCGGAGGAGGAGGGCATGCTCGCGTCACAGTAAGCCGAAGAGGAGCACCTTCCCCGGGCACGGGCGGTGCCAAGCGGCCCCTAAGTTTAACCGAATGGAAGTTCCGGGGGAGGAGGGCGGGCGTGTGTCACAGTTAAGCCGAATTGGAGCACCTCTTCCGCCCGGGCACGAGCGGAGCGCGAGGCTGTCAGTTATGAATGAATAAATGAATAAATAAATAAAGAATGCCACCTTTCATTTCACAGGGCACACCGGACGGCGTACCAGCAGGTAAAAGTCGGAGTAATTAAATAAATACAAAAAGAATGGCTGGGGAATAAAAAAATAATACGTTTTAATAATAATTTGTTTTTTTTGTTATAAAATGAATTTCACTCTCTCTCTCCCCGTATATATATATATATATATATATATATATATATATATATATATATATATATATATTTCTATATTTATTATATATATTGTATATTTTTTTAAGCATTTTTGAAGGTGCGCCGCTACTTCGCGGATTTTCAGTTTTCGCGGGTGGTCTCGGTCCCCATTAACCGCGATAACCGAGGGTTCACTGTACTCCATAAAATTTACAAAAAGCGAGGTGAAACACTCAATCAGGGCTGCTTTTTTGAACATTTCTCGAGGGCCATGGCGAGCCATTTCAAAAAAGCTGCACAACTAACGTATAAAATATTGATAAATTTGCTCGGCCTGATGTGTGTGTAAAGTTTCACGAGTTGTCGTTCATATTTATAACCTCATAATCAGCGTTGTTTTATTGCCGAACAGTGCAATGCCACTCCCACAACTTTTCACGAAAAAGGACTAATTTCGTATTGTGACATCCTCATGGCCGAAACAGTCATCCGAGCATATATGAGGGCGACCTTGTTGAGTTGCACGGAGAAAAACATCCAAGAAAATAACTTGTATTAGCTTTTACCAGTTGGTGGCGCTACTACTACGATGAAAAATAAGTCGGTAGATGTCTTCAGGGTTGAAGTATCCTCAAATGTGTACAACTTCGAGAAGATAGGATCATCTGAGTCATGTTGCCTGAGCTTTTGTTGCCACAGAGTACAATCGGACTTTTCAGCACCGTAATAGCCACGCCTTTTGCCAAAACGTCACAAAATTCGGCAGAGAGTAAGATCATTGTCTTGAGTCTTTTCTGACTAATTTTCAGTCGGATTCGTCAAAAGGGCACCGTGCAGTACGTGAAAATTAAAATAAAAACAAATTTTTGATTCCACTTGGCGGCGCTGTGTGTATAACAAAATAATAACATTAAGATGTCTTCAGGTCGGGACGTTTTATTTACAGGTGAAGGTTTGGATTTTTAGGAGCATGTGCAGGGGAGTTATTAAGCATTCATTTATTTGTATTAGGTTCATTTTGTCTTCTTATTATTGATATTTGACTGATTCATAAAAAGCAGACAATTATGTTTTAGGTTAATTTTTTACCTGACATGTTTCGGCGAGTCTTTTGCCTTCTTCAGAGTGTCGCATGATGGTGTCTTGAGACCCGTCTTTATCAGCTGATGTTCCATGAGGGTGTGACTTACCTGTCAAAAAAATGAAAAAATCAGAGCAGTAAAAGAACAAGCACAACATGAACATTACAAATCAGCAATCACTGACCACTGCAAAAGGGAAAACCACATCATGGACCGGGAGAAGGGCAGGGTCATCCGCACCGAAGAGAACAAACAACAGCGCTGGATCAGAGAGGCCATTGAGATCTGCAAGCGAGGCATAAAAACCATGAACAGAGACAAGGGAGCCTTCATCCTCTCTACCACCTGGAGCAGCATTTTGGCGGAGTGAACGGACAGCGGGGGGCGTGACTTGCCTTCATTCTTGTGACAGGTAAGTCACGCCCTCATGGAACATCAGCTGATAAAGACGGGCCACAAGACACCATCATGTGACACTCTGAAGAAGGCGAAAGACTTTCGTATTGTGACATCCTCAAGGCCTAAACACTCATCCGAGCAAATGTAAGGTAGATTTTGTTAACCTGCCCGGAGAAAAAAATCAACGAAAATAATTTGTATTTGTTTTAACCAGTTGGTGGCGCTACCACTGCGATCAAAAATAAGTTGGCAGCCGTCTTCAGGGCCTGAATATCCTCAAATGTGAAAAATTTCGAGAAGATGGATCATCTGAATCATTTTGCAGGAACTTTTGTTGCCACGGAGAATAATCAGACTCTGCGGCACCGTAATAGCCACGCCCTTCGAAGGAAAGTCACAAAAATAGGGATAGAGTAAGATCAATGTCTTGAGTCTTTTCTAGCCAATTTTCAATCAGATTCGTTAAAAGGGCACCGTGCAGTACGTCAAAATGTAAAAAATGATATTGATTGGCGCAAGGTGTATAACTGAATATAAACATATAGATGTCTTCAGGTACAGACTCTTTATGTACATGTGAAGTTTTGGATTTTTAGCAGCATGTGCAGGAGAGTTATTAAGCATTTTGTCCATTGCGGCGAAGGAAATCTTAAGTGAAAACTTTGATGCCCCGCCCCCGTCATATAGTATTTCGGAAACAAAAAATTTTAGCCCCAGTGTTTGTCCCAGGTCTTCAGATGCTACAGACAGAATTTTAAGGCAATCAGATGAAGCCTTTAGGATCAGGGTGCAAAAGAATGACCCCTGTAAACATGCAAAAAAGGGCAAAAGTCGGACTTTCAAAAATTCATAACTCACTTCCTGTTCATATTAGACGTTAAAATATCAAATTTTTCGCCATGCCCGATGAGACTGCCAAGTTTGGTGAGTTTTTGTGCATGTTTCGGGGGTCAAAAATGCGATCGAACAATCGGAAAAATAATAATAATAATAATTTCTACAAAAACAATAGGGACTTCGCAGCGGTCGCTGCTCAGGCCCTAATAATAATAATAATAATAATAAAAGTAATAATATTTTCTACAAAAACAATAGGGACCTCGCCGCGGTCGCTGCTCGGCCCCAATAATAATTTCTACACAAAGTCCATTGTGGTGACCCGCCCCCTTTTAAGTAAATTCAAAATGGCCGACTTCCTGTAAAACCTAGCTCATTGCTCCAAGAGACTTTTTTGTAGGTCTTGGTCTTATACATACAGTGAACCCTCGCTACTTCGCGGTTCACCTTTCGCGGGTTCAGTGCTTCGCGGGTCTAAAAAATATTCGGGGGCATTGTAGTTTCGCCGAGCGGCACGACGGGGCGCTGGAGCGGTTAGACGGCCGGCGTGCGCCGAAGAAGAGCGTGGGCGAAGAGGAGAGTGGACGAAGAAGAGCACGTTCCCCCGGACACGATCGGTGGCGACGTTTCGCGCGGTTCGGACCGTACCAGAGCTCCGGCCAGCGTGCGTGGCAGTTAAGCCGTAGAGGAGCACCTTCCCCGGGCACGGGCGGTGCCAAGCGGCCCCTAAGTTTAACCGAATGGAAGCTCCGGAGGAGGAGGGCATGCTCGCGTCACAGTAAGCCGAAGAGGAGCACCTTCCCCGGGCACGGGCGGTTCCAAGCGGCCCCTAAGTTTAACCGAATGGAAGCTCCGGAGGAGGAGGGCATGCTCGCGTCACAGTAAGCCGAAGAGGAGCACCTTCCCCGGGCACGGGCGGTTCCAAGCGGCCCCTAAGTTTAACCGAATGGAAGCTCCGGAGGAGGAGGGCATGCTCGCGTCACAGTAAGCCGAAGAGGAGCACCTTCCCCGGGCACGGGCGGTGCCAAGCGGCCCCTAAGTTTAACCGAATGGAAGCTCCGGGGGAGGAGGACGGGCGTGTGTCACAGTTAAGCCAAATTGGAGCACCTCTTCTGCCCGGGCACAAGCGGAGCGCGAGGCTGTCAGTTATGAATGAATAAATGAATAAATAAATAAAGAATGCCACCTTTCATTTCACAGGGCACACCGGACGGCGTACCAGCAGGTAAAAGTCGGAGTAATTAAATAAATACAAAAAGAATGGCTGGGGAATAAAAAAATAATACGTTTTAATAATAATTTGGTTTTTTTGTTATAACATGAATTTCACTCTCTCTCTCCCCGTATATATATATATATATATATATATATATATATATATATATATATTATATATTTATTATATATATTGTATATTTTTTTTAAGCATTTTTGAAGGTGCGCCGCTACTTCGCGGATTTTCAGTTTTCGCGGGTGGTCTCGGTCCCCATTAACCGCGATAACCGAGGGTTCACTGTACTCCATAAAATTTACAAAAAGCGAGGTGAAACACTCAACCAGAGCTGCTTTTTTTTCACATTTCTCGAGGGCCATGGCGAGCCATTTCAAAAAAGCTGCACAACTAACTTATAAAATATTGATAAATTTGCTCGGCCTGATGTGTGTGTAAAGTTTTACGAGTTGTCGTTCATATTTAGAACCTCATAATCAGCTTTGTTTTATTGCCGAACAGTGCAATGCCACTCCCACAACTTTTCACGAAAAATCACGAATTTCGTATTGTGACATCCTCATGGCCGAAACAGTCATCCGAGCATATATGAGGGCGACCTTGTTGAGTTGCACGGAGAAAAACATCCAAGAAAATAACTTGTATTAGCTTTTACCAGTTGGTGGCGCTACTACTACGATGTAAAATAAGTTGGTAGATGTCTTCAGGGCTGAAGTATCCTCAAATGTGTACAACTTCGAGAAGATAGGATCATCTGAGTCATGTTGCCGGAGCTTTTGTTGCCACAGAGTACAATCGGACTTTTCAGCACCTTAATAGCCACGCCTTTTGCCAAAACGTCACAAAATTCGGCAGAGAGTAAGATCATTGTCTTGAGTCTTTTCTGACTAATTTTCAGTCGGATTCGTCAAAAGGGCACCGTGCAGTACGTGAAAATTAAAATAAAAACAAATTTTTGATTCCACTTGGCGGCACTGTGTGTATAACAAAATAATAGCATTAAGATGTCTTCAGGTCGGGACGTTTTATTTACAGGTGAAGGTTTGGATTTTTAGGAGCATGTGCAGGGGAGTTATTAAGCATTCATTTATTTGTATTAGGTTCATTTTGTCTTCTTATTATTGATATTTGACTGATTCATTAAAAGCAGACAATTATGTTTTAGGTTAATTTTTTACCTGACATGTTTCGGCGAGTCTTTCGCCTTCTTCAGAGTGTCGCATGATGGTGTCTTGAGACCCGTCTTTATCAGCTGATGTTCCATGAGGGTGTGACTTACCTGTCAAAAAAATGAAAAATCAGAGCAGTAAAAGAACAAGCACAACATGAACATTACAAATCAGCAATCACTGACCACTGCAAAAGGGAAAACCACATCATGGACCGGGAGAAGGGCAGGGTCATCCGCACCGAAGAGAACAAACAACAGCGCTGGATCAGAGAGGCCATTGAGATCTGCAAGCGAGGCATAAAAACCATGAACAGAGACAAGGGAGCCTTCATCCTCTCTACCACCTGGAGCAGCATTTTGGCGGAGTGAACGGACAGCGGGGGGCGTGACTTGCCTTCGTTCTTGTGACAGGTAAGTCACGCCCTCATGGAACATCAGCTGATAAAGACGGGCCACAAGACACCATCATGTGACACTCTGAAGAAGGCGAAAGACTTTCGTATTGTGACATCCTCAAGGCCTAAACACTCATCCGAGCAAATGTAAGGTAGATTTTGTTAACCTGCACGGAGAAAAAAATCAACGAAAATAATTTGTATTTGTTTTAACCAGTTGGTGGCGCTACCACTGCGATCAAAAATAAGTTGGCAGCCGTCTTCAGGGCCTGAATATCCTCAAATGTGAAAAATTTCGAGAAGATGGATCATCTGAATCATTTTGCAGGAACTTTTGTTGCCACGGAGAATAATCAGACTCTGCGGCACCGTAATAGCCACGCCCTTCGAAGGAAAGTCACAAAAATAGGGATAGAGTAAGATCAATGTCTTGAGTCTTTTCTAGCCAATTTTCAATCAGATTCGTTAAAAGGGCACCGTGCAGTACGTCAAAATGTAAAAAATGATATTGATTGGCGCAAGGTGTATAACTGAATATAAACATATAGATGTCTTCAGGTACAGACTCTTTATGTACATGAATAGAATAGAAATAGAAATCCCTTTATTGTTATTGTACACAAGTGTGCAACGAGATTAGAGGGCTCCCCTCTCCAGTGCAATACAACAATAATACAGACAAATATATAAATTAGATGAATAAATAAGAATGGAATAAGAAGTTTTGGATTTTTAGCAGCATGTGCAGGAGAGTTATTAAGCATTTTGTCCATTGCGGCGAAGGAAATCTTAAGTGAAAACTTTGATGCCCCGCCCCCGTCATATAGTATTTCGGAAACAAAAAATTTTAGCCCAAGTGTTTGTGCCAGGTCTTCAGATGCTACAGACAGAATTTTAAGGCAATCAGATGAAGCCTTTAGGATCAAGGTGCAAAAGAATGACCCCTGTAAACATGCAAAAAAGGGCAAAAGTCGGACTTTCAAAAATTCATAACTCACTTCCTGTTCATATTAGACGTTAAAATATCAAATTTTTCGCCATGCCCGATGAGACTGCCAAGTTTGGTGAGTTTTTGTGCATGTTTCGGGGGTCAAAAATGCGATCGAACAATCGGAAAAATAATAATAATAATAATTTCTACAAAAACAATAGGGACTTCGCAGCGGTCGCTGCTCAGGCCCTAATAATAATAATAATAATAATAATAATAAAAGTAATAATATTTTCTACAAAAACAATAGGGACCTCGCCGCGGTCGCTGCTCGGGCCCCAATAATAATTTCTACACAAAGTCCATTGTGGAGACCCGCCCCCTTTTAAGTAAATTCAAAATGGCCGACTTCCTGTAAAACCTAGCTCATTGCTCCAAGAGACTTTTTTGTAGGTCTTGGTCTTATACATACAGTGAACCCTCGCTACTTCGAGGTTCACCTTTCGCGGGTTCAGTGCTTCGCGGGTCTAAAAAATATTCGGGGGCATTGTAGTTTCGCCGAGCGGCACAACGGGGCGCTGGAGCGGTTAGACGGCCGGCGGGCGCCGAAGAAGAGCGTGGGCGAAGAGGAGAGTGGACGAAGAAGAGCACGTTCCCCCGGACACGATCGGTGGCGACGTTTCGCGCGGTTCGGACCGTACCAGAGCTCCGGCCGGCGTGCGTGGCAGTTAAGCCGTAGAGGAGCACCTTCCCCGGGCACGGGCGGTTCCAAGCGGCCCCTGAGTTTAACCGAATGGAAGCTCCGGAGGAGGAGGGCATGCTCGCGTCACAGTAAGCCGAAGAGGAGCACCTTCCCCGGGCACGGGCGGTTCCAAGCGGCCCCTAAGTTTAACCGAATGGAAGCTCCGGAGGAGGAGGGCATGCTCGCGTCACAGTAAGCCGAAGAGGAGCACCTTCCCCGGGCACGGGCGGTGCCAAGCGGCCCCTAAGTTTAACAGAATGGAAGCTCCGGGGGAGGAGGACGGGCGTGTGTCACAGTTAAGCCAAATTGGAGCACCTCTTCTGCCCGGGCACGAGCGGAGCGCGAGGCTGTCAGTTATGAATGAATAAATGAATAAATAAATAAAGAATGCCACCTTTCATTTCACAGGGCACACCGGACGGCGTACCAGCAGGTAAAAGTCGGAGTAATTAAATAAATACAAAAAGAATGGCTGGGGAATAAAAAAATAATACGTTTTAATAATAATTTGGTTTTTTTGTTATAAAATGAATTTCACTCTCTCTCTCCCCGTATATATATATATATATATATATATATATATATATATATATATATATATATATATATATATATATATATATATATATATTTATTATATATATTGTATATTTTTTTTAAGCATTTTTGAAGGTGCGCCGCTACTTCGCGGATTTTCAGTTTTCGCGGGTGGTCTCGGTCCCCATTAACCGCGATAACCGAGGGTTCACTGTACTCCATAAAATTTACAAAAAGCGAGGTGAAACACTCAACCAGAGCTGCTTTTTTTTAACATTTCTCGAGGGCCATGGCGAGCCATTTAAAAAAAGCTGCACAACTAACGTATAAAATATTGATAAATTTGCTCGGCCTGATGTGTGTGTAAAGTTTTACGAGTTGTCGTTCATATTTAGAACCTCATAATCAGCTTTGTTTTATTGCCAAACAGTGCAATGCCACTCCCACAACTTTTCACGAAAAATCACGAATTTCGTATTGTGACATCCTCATGGCCGAAACAGTCATCCGAGCATATATGAGGGCGACCTTGTTGAGTTGCACGGAGAAAAACATCCAAGAAAATAACTTGTATTAGCTTTTACCAGTTGGTGGCGCTACTACTACGATGTAAAATAAGTTGGTAGATGTCTTCAGGGCTGAAGTATCCTCAAATGTGTACAACTTCGAGAAGATAGGATCATCTGAGTCATGTTGCCGGAGCTTTTGTTGCCACAGAGTACAATTGGACTTTTCAGCACCTTAATAGCCACGCCTTTTGCCAAAACGTCACAAAATTCGGCAGAGAGTAAGATCATTGTCTTGAGTCTTTTCTGACTAATTTTCAGTCGGATTCGTCAAAAGGGCACCATGCAGTACGTGAAAATTAAAATAAAAACAAATTTTTGATTCCACTTGGCGGCACTGTGTGTATAACAAAATAATAACATTAAGATGTCTTCAGGTCGGGACGTTTTATTTACAGGTGAAGGTTTGGATTTTTAGGAGCATGTGCAGGGGAGTTATTAAGCATTCATTTATTTGTATTAGGTTCATTTTGTCTTCTTATTATTGATATTTGACTGATTCATTAAAAGCAGACAATTATGTTTTAGGTTAATTTTTTACCTGACATGTTTCGGCGAGTCTTTCGCCTTCTTCAGAGTGTCGCATGATGGTGTCTTGAGCTGATGTTCCATGAGGGTGTGACTTACCTGTCAAAAAAATGAAAAAAATCAGAGCAGTAAAAGAACAAGCACAACATGAACATTACAAATCAGCAATCACTGACCACTGCAAAAGGGAAAACCACATCATGGACCGGGAGAAGGGCAGGGTCATCCGCACAGAAGAGAACAAACAACAGCGCTGGATCAGAGAGGCCATTGAGATCTGCAAGCGAGGCATAAAAACCATGAACAGAGACAAGGGAGCCTTCATCCTCTCTACCACCTGGACCAGCATCTTGGCGGAGTGAACGGACAGCGGGGGGCGTGACTTGCCTTCATTCTTGTGACAGGTAAGTCACGCCCTCATGGAACATCAGCTGATAAAGACGGGTCACAAGACACCATCATGTGACACTCTGAAGAAGGCGAAAGACTTTCGTATTGTGACATGCTCAAGGCCTAAACACTCATCCGAGCAAATATAAGGTAGATTTTGTTAACATGCCCGGAGAAAAACATCAACGAAAATAATTTGTATTTGTTTTAACCAGTTGGTGGCGCTACCACTGCGATCAAAAATAAGTTGGCAGCCGTCTTCAGGGCCTGAATATCCTCAAATGTGAAAAATTTCGAGAAGATGGATCATCTGAATCATTTTGCAGGAACTTTTGTTGCCACGGAGAATAATCAGACTCTGCGGCACCGTAATAGCCACGCCCTTCGAAGGAAAGTCACAAAAATAGGGATAGAGTAAGATCAATGTCTTGAGTCTTTTCTAGCCAATTTTCAATCAGATTCGTTAAAAGGGCACCGTGCAGTACGTCAAAATGTAAAAAATGATATTGATTGGCGCAAGGTGTATAACTGAATATAAACATATAGATGTCTTCAGGTACAGACTCTTTATGTACATGTGAAGTTTTGGATTTTTAGCAGCATGTGCAGGAGAGTTATTAAGCATTTTGTCCATTGCGGCGAAGGAAATCTTAAGTGAAAACTTTGATGCCCCGCCCCCGTCATATAGTATTTCGGAAACAAAAAATTTTAGCCCCAGTGTTTGTCCCAGGTCTTCAGATGCTACAGACAGAATTTTAAGGCAATCAGATGAAGCCTTTAGGATCAGGGTGCAAAAGAATGACCCCTGTAAACATGCAAAAAAGGGCAAAAGTCGGACTTTCAAAAATTCATAACTCACTTCCTGTTCATATTAGACGTTAAAATATCAAATTTTTCGCCATGCCCGATGAGACTGCCAAGTTTGGTGAGTTTTTGTGCATGTTTCGGGGGTCAAAAATGCGATCGAACAATCGGAAAAATAATAATAATAATAATTCCTACAAAAACAATAGGGACTTCGCAGCGGTCGCTGCTCAGGCCCTAATAATAATAATAATAATAATAATAATAAAAGTAATAATAATTTCTACATAAACAATAGGGACCTCGCCGCGGTCGCTGCTCGGGCCCCAATAATAATTTCTACACAAAGTCCATTGTGGTGACCCGCCCCCTTTTAAGTAAATTCAAAATGGCCGACTTCCTGTAAAACCTAGCTCATTGCTCCAAGAGACTTTTTTGTAGGTCTTGGTCTTATACATACAGTGAACCCTCGCTACTTCGCGGTTCACCTTTCGCGGGTTCAGTGCTTCGCGGGTCTAAAAAATATTCGGGGGCATTGTAGTTTCGCCGAGCGGCACGACGGGGCGCTGGAGCGGTTAGACGGCCGGCGTGCGCCGAAGAAGAGCGTGGGCGAAGAGGAGAGTGGACGAAGAAGAGCACGTTCCCCCGGACACGATCGGTGGCGACGTTTCGCGCGGTTCGGACCGTACCAGAGCTCCGGCCGGCGTGCGTGGCAGTTAAGCCATAGAGGAGCACCTTCCCCGGGCACGGGCGGTGCCAAGCGGCCCCTAAGTTTAACCGAATGGAAGCTCCGGAGGAGGAGGGCATGTTCGCGTCACAGTAAGCCGAAGAGGAGCACCTTCCCCGGGCACGGGCGGTTCCAAGCGGCCCCTGAGTTTAACCGAATGGAAGCTCCGGAGGAGGAGGGCATGCTCGCGTCACAGTAAGCCGAAGAGGAGCACCTTCCCCGGGCACGGGCGGTTCCAAGCTGCCCCTAAGTTTAACCGAATGGAAGCTCCGGAGGAGGAGGGCATGCTCGCGTCACAGTAAGCCGAAGAGTAGCACCTTCCCCGGGCACGGCGGTGCCAAGCGGCCCCTAAGTTTAACCGAATGGAAGCTCCGGGGGAGGAGGGCGGGCGTGTGTCACAGTTAAGCCGAATTGGAGCACCTCTTCTGCCCGGGCACGAGCGGAGCGCGAGGCTGTCAGTTATGAATGAATAAATGAATAAATAAATAAAGAATGCCACCTTTCATTTCACAGGGCACACCGGACGGCGTACCAGCAGGTAAAAGTCGGAGTAATTAAATAAATACAAAAAGAATGGCTGGGGAATAAAAAAATAATACGTTTTAATAATAATTTGGTTTTTTTGTTATAAAATGAATTTCACTCTCTCTCTCCCCGTATATATATATATATATATATATATATATATATTTATTATATATATTGTATATTTTTTTTAAGCATTTTTGAAGGTGCGCCGCTACTTCGCGGATTTTCAGTTTTCGCGGGTGGTCTCGGTCCCCATTAACCGCGATAACCGAGGGTTCACTGTACTCCATAAAATTTACAAAAAGCGAGGTGAAACACTCAATCAGGGCTGCTTTTTTTAACATTTCTCGAGGGCCATGGCGAGCCATTTCAAAAAAGCTGCACAACTAACGTATAAAATATTGATAAATTTGCTCGGCCTGATGTGTGTGTAAAGTTTTACGAGTTGTCGTTCATATTTAGAACCTCATAATCAGCGTTGTTTTATTGCCGAACAGTGCAATGCCACTCCCACAACTTTTCACGAAAAAGGACAAATTTCGTATTGTGACATCCTCATGGCCGAAACAGTCATCCGAGCATATATGAGGGCAACCTTGTTGAGTTGCACGGAGAAAAACATCCAAGAAAATAACTTGTATTAGCTTTTACCAGTTGGTGGCGCTACTACTACGATGAAAAATAAGTCGGTAGATGTCTTCAGGGCTGAAGTATCCTCAAATGTGTACAACTTCGAGAAGATAGGATCATCTGAGTCATGTTGCCGGAGCTTTTGTTGCCACAGAGTACAATCGGACTTTTCAGCACCGTAATAGCCACGCCTTTTGCCAAAACGTCACAAAATTCGGCAGAGAGTAAGATCATTGTCTTGAGTCTTTTCTGACTAATTTTCAGTCGGATTCGTCAAAAGGGCACCGTGCAGTACGTGAAAATTAAAATAAAAACAAATTTTTGATTCCACTTGGCGGCACTGTGTGTATAACAAAATAATAACATTAAGATGTCTTCAGGTCGGGACGTTTTATTTACAGGTGAAGGTTTGGATTTTTAGGAGCATGTGCAGGGGAGTTATTAGGCATTCATTTATTTGTATTAGGTTCATTTTGTCTTCTTATTATTGATATTTGACTGATTCATTAAAAGCAGACAATTATGTTTTAGGTTAATTTTTTCACTGACATGTTTCGGCGAGTCTTTCGCCTTCTTCAGAGTGTCGCATGATGGTGTCTTGAGCTGATGTTCCATGAGGGTGTGACTTACCTGTTAAAAAAAATGAAAAAAATCAGAGCAGTAAAAGAACAAGCACAACATGAACATTACAAATCAGCAATCACTGACCACTGCAAAAGGGAAAACCACATCATGGACCGGGAGAAGGGCAGGGTCATCCGCACAGAAGAGAACAAACAACAGCGCTGGATCAGAGAGGCCATTGAGATCTGCAAGCGAGGCATAAAAACCATGAACAGAGACAAGGGAGCCTTCATCCTCTCTACCACCTGGACCAGCATCTTGGCGGAGTGAACGGACAGCGGGGGGCGTGACTTGCCTTCATTCTTGTGACAGGTAAGTCACGCCCTCATGGAACATCATCTGATAAAGACGGGTCACAAGGCACCATCATGTGACACTCTGAAGAAGGCGAAAGACTTTCGTATTGTGACATGCTCAAGGCCTAAACACTCATCCGAGCAAATATAAGGTAGATTTTGTTAACCTGCCCGGAGAAAAACATCAACGAAAATAATTTGTATTTGTTTTAACCAGTTGGTGGCGCTACCACTGCGATCAAAAATAAGTTGGCAGCCGTCTTCAGGGCCTGAATATCCTCAAATGTGAAAAATTTCGAGAAGATGGATCATCTGAATCATTTTGCAGGAACTTTTGTTGCCACGGAGAATAATCAGACTCTGCGGCACCGTAATAGCCACGCCCTTCGAAGGAAAGTCACAAAAATAGGGATAGAGTAAGATCAATGTCTTGAGTCTTTTCTAGCCAATTTTCAATCAGATTCGTTAAAAGGGCACCGTGCAGTACGTCAAAATGTAAAAAATTATATTGATTGGCGCAAGGTGTATAACTGAATATAAACATATAGATGTCTTCAGGTACAGACTCTTTATGTACATGTGAAGTTTTGGATTTTTAGCAGCATGTGCAGGAGAGTTATTAAGCATTTTGTCCATTGCGGCGAAGGAAATCTTAAGTGAAAACTTTGAAGCCCCGCCCCCGTCATATAGTATTTCGGAAACAAAAAATTTTAGCCCCAGTGTTTGTCCCAGGTCTTCAGATGCTACAGACAGAATTTTAAGGCAATCAGATGAAGCCTTTAGGATCAGGGTGCAAAAGAATGACCCCTGTAAACATGCAAAAAAGGGCAAAAGTCGGACTTTCAAAAATTCATAACTCACTTCCTGTTCATATTAGACGTTAAAATATCAAATTTTTCGCCATGCCCGATGAGACTGCCAAGTTTGGTGAGTTTTTGTGCATGTTTCGGGGGTCGAAAATGCGATCGAACAATCGGAAAAATAATAATAATAATAATTTCTACAAAAACAATAGGGACTTCTTAGCGGTCGCTGCTCAGGCCCTAATAATAATAATAATAATAATAATAATAATAAAAGTAATAATATTTTCTACAAAAACAATAGGGACCTCGCCGCGGTCGCTGCTCGGGCCCCAATAATAATTTCTACACAAAGTCCATTGTGGAGACCCGCCCCCTTTTAAGTAAATTCAAAATGGCCGACTTCCTGTAAAACCTAGCTCATTGCTCCAAGAGACTTTTTTGTAGGTCTTGGTCTTATACATACAGTGAACCCTCGCTACTTCGAGGTTCACCTTTCGCGGGTTCAGTGCTTCGCGGGTCTAAAAAATATTCGGGGGCATTGTAGTTTCGCCGAGCGGCACGACGGGGCGCTGGAGCGGTTAGACGGCCGGCGTGCGCCGAAGAAGAGCGTGGGCGAAGAGGAGAGTGGACGAAGAAGAGCACGTTCCCCCGGACACGATCGGTGGCGACGTTTCGCGCGGTTCGGACCGTACCAGAGCTCCGGCCGGCGTGCGTGGCAGTTAAGCCGTAGAGGAGCACCTTCCCCGGGCACGGGCGGTTCCAAGCGGCCCCTGAGTTTAACCGAATGGAAGCTCCGGAGGAGGAGGGCATGCTCGCGTCACAGTAAGCCGAAGAGGAGCACCTTCCCCGGGCACGGGCGGTTCCAAGCGGCCCCTAAGTTTAACCGAATGGAAGCTCCGGAGGAGGAGGGCATGCTCGCGTCACAGTAAGCCGAAGAGGAGCACCTTCCCCGGGCACGGGCGGTGCCAAGCGGCCCCTAAGTTTAACCGAATGGAAGCTCCGGGGGAGGAGGGCGGGCGTGTGTCACAGTTAAGCCGAATTGGAGCACCTCTTCTGCCGGGCACGAGCGGAGCGCGAGGCTGTCAGTTATGAATGAATAAATGAATAAATAAATAAAGAATGCCACCTTTCATTTCACAGGGCACACCGGACGGCGTACCAGCAGGTAAAAGTCGGAGTAATTAAATAAATACAAAAAGAATGGTTGGGGAATAAAAAAATAATAAGTTTTAATAATAATTTGTTTTTTTTGTTATAACATGAATTTCACTCTCTCTCTCTCTCTCTCCCCCCGTATATATATATATATATATATATATATATATATATATATATATATTTATATATTTATTATATATATTGTATATTTTTTTTAAGCATTTTTGAAGGTGCGCCGCTACTTCGCGGATTTTCAGTTTTCGCGGGTGGTCTCGGTCCCCATTAACCGCGATAACCGAGGGTTCACTGTACTCCACAAAATTTACAAAAAGCGAGGTGAAACACTCAACCAGGGCTGCTTTTTTGAACATTTCTCGAGGGCCATGGTGAGCCATTTCAAAAAAGCTGCACAACTAACGTATAAAATATTGATAAATTTGCTCGGCCTGATGTGTGTGTAAAGTTTCACGAGTTGTTGTTCATATTTAGAACCTCATAATCAGCGTTGTTTTATTGCCGAACAGTGCAATGCCACTCCCACAACTTTTCATGAAAAAGGACAAATTTCGTATTATGACATCCTCATGGCCCGAAACAGTCATCCGAGCATATATGAGGGCGACCTTGTTGAGTTGCACGGAGAAAAACATCCAAGAAAATAACTTGTATTAGCTATTAGCAGTTGGTGGCGCTACTACTACGATGAAAAATAAGTTGGTAGATGTCTTCAGGGCTTAAGTATCCTCAAATGTGTGCAACTTCAAGAAGATAGGATCATCTGAGTCATGTTGCTGGAGCTTTTGTTGCCACAGAGTACAATCGGACTTTTCAGCACCGTAATAGCCACGCCTTTTGCCAAAACGTCACAAAATTCGGCAGAGAGTAAGATCATTGTCTAGAGTCTTTTCTGACTAATTTTCAGTCGGATTCGTCAAAAGGGCACCGTGCAGTACGTGAAAATTAAAATAAAAAAAAATTTTTGATTCCACTTGGCGGCACTGTGTGTATAACAAAATAATAACATTAAGATGTCTTCAGGTCAGGACGTTTTATTTACAGGTGAAGGTTTGGATTTTTAGGAGCATGTGCAGGGGAGTTATTAAGCATTAATTTATTTGTATTAGGTTCATTTTGTCTTCTTATTATTGATATTTGACTGATTCATTAAAAGCAGACAATTATGTTTTAGGATAATTTTTTACCTGACATGTTTCGGCGAGTCTTTCGCCTTCTTCAGAGTGTCGCATGATGGTGTCTTGAGCTGATGTTCCATGAGGGTGTGACTTACCTGTCAAAAAAATGAAAAAATCAGAGCAGTAAAAGAACAAGCACAACATGAACATTACAAATCAGCAATCACTGACCACTGCAAAAGGGAAAACCACATCATGGACCGGGAGAAGGGCAGGGTCATCCGCACAGAAGAGAACAAACAACAGCGCTGGATCAGAGAGGCCATTGAGATCTGCAAGCGAGGCATAAAAACCATGAACAGAGACAAGGGAGCCTTCATCCTCTCTACCACCTGGACCAGCATCTTGGCAGAGTGAACGGACAGCGGGGGGCGTGACTTGCCTTCATTCTTGTGACAGGTAAGTCACGCCCTCATGGAACATCAGCTGATAAAGACGGGTCACAAGACACCATCATGTGACACTCTGAAGAAGGCGAAAGACTTTTGTATTGTGACATGCTCAAGGCCTAAACACTCATCCGAGCAAATATAAGGTAGATTTTGTTAACCTGCCCGGAGAAAAACATCAACGAAAATAATTTGTATTTGTTTTAACCAGTTGGTGGCGCTACCACTGCGATCAAAAATAAGTTGGCAGCCGTCTTCAGGGCCTGAATATCCTCAAATGTGAAAAATTTCGAGAAGATGGATCATCTGAATCATTTTGCAGGAACTTTTGTTGCCACGGAGAATAATCAGACTCTGCGGCACCGTAATAGCCACGCCCTTCGAAGGAAAGTCACAAAAATAGGGATAGAGTAAGATCAATGTCTTGAGTCTTTTCTAGCCAATTTTCAATCAGATTCGTTAAAAGGGCACCGTGCAGTACGTCAAAATGTAAAAAATGATATTGATTGGCGCAAGGTGTATAACTGAATATAAACATATAGATGTCTTCAGGTACAGACTCTTTATGTACATGTGAAGTTTTGGATTTTTAGCAGCATGTGCAGGAGAGTTATTAAGCATTTTGTCCATTGCGGCGAAGGAAATCTTAAGTGAAAACTTTGAAGCCCCGCCCCTGTCATATAGTATTTCGGAAACAAAAAATTTTAGCCCCAGTGTTTGTCCCAGGTCTTCAGATGCTACAGACAGAATTTTAAGGCAATCAGATGAAGCCTTTAGGATCAGGGTGCAAAAGAATGACCCCTGTAAACATGCAAAAAAGGGCAAAAGTCGGACTTTCAAAAATTCATAACTCACTTCCTGTTCATATTAGACGTTAAAATATCAAATTTTTCGCCATGCCCGATGAGACTGCCAAGTTTGGTGAGTTTTTGTGCATGTTTCGGGGATCAAAAATGCGATCGAACAATCGGAAAAATAATAATAATAATAATTTCTACAAAAACAATAGGGACCTCGCAGCCGTCGCAGCTCGGGCCCGAATAACAATTTCTAGAAAAACAATAGGGACCTCGCAGCGGTCACTGCTCGGGCCCTAATAATAATAATAAAAATAATAATAATTTCCACAAAAACAATGGGGACCTCGTAGCGGTCGCTGCTCGGGCCCGAATAATAATTTCTACAAAAACAATAGGGACCTCGCCGCCGTCGCTGCTCGGGCCCCAATAATAATTTCTACACAAAGTCCATTGTGGTGACCCGCCCCCTTTTAAGTAAATTCAAAATGGCCGACTTCCTGTAAAACCTAGCTCATTGCTCCAAGAGACTTTTTTGTAGGTCTTGGTCTTATACATACAGTGAACCCTCGCTACTTCGAGGTTCACCTTTCGCGGGTTCAGTGCTTCGCGGGTCTAAAAAATATTCGGGGGCATTGTAGTTTCGCCGAGCGGCACGACGGGGCGCTGGAGCGGTTAGACGGCCGGCGTGCGCCGAAGAAGAGCGTGGGCGAAGAGGAGAGTGGACGAAGAAGAGCACGTTCCCCCGGACACGATCGGTGGCGACGTTTCGCGCGGTTCGGACTGTACCAGAGCTCCGGCCGGCGTGCGTGGCAGTTAAGCCGTAGAGGAGAACCTTCCCAGGGCACGGGCGGTGCCAAGCGGCCCCTAAGTTTAACCGAATGGAAGCTCCGGAGGAGGAGGGCATGCTCGCGTCACAGTAAGCCGAAGAGGAGCACCTTCCACGGGCACGGGCGTTTCCAAGCGGCCCCTAAGTTTAACCGAATGGAAGCTCCGGAGGAGGAGGGGATGCTCGCGTGACAGTAAGCCGAAGAGGAGCACCTTCCCCGGGCACGGGCGGTTTCAAGCGGCCCCTAAGTTTAACTGAATGGAAGCTCCGGAGGAGGAGGGCATGCTCGCGTCACAGTAAACCGAAGAGGAGCACCTTCCCCGGGCACGGGCAGTGCCAAGCGGCCCCTAAGTTTAACCGAATGGAAGTTCCGGGGGAGGAGGGCGGGCGTGTGTCACAGTTAAGCCGAATTGGAGCACCTCTTCCGCCCGGGCACGAGCGGAGCGCGAGGCTGTCAGTTATGAATGAATAAATGAATAAATAAATAAAGAATGCCACCTTTCATTTCACAGGGCACACCGGACGGCGTACCAGCAGGTAAAAGTCGGAGTAATTAAATAAATACAAAAAGAATGGCTGGGGAATTAAAAAATAATATGTTTTAATAATAATTTGGTTTTTTTGTTATAACATGAATTTCACTCTCTCTCTCCCCGTATATATATATATATATATATATATATATATATATATATATATATATATATATATATTTATATATTTATTATATATATTGTATTTTTTTTTAAGCATTTTTGAAGGTGTGCCGCTACTTCGCGGATTTTCAGTTTTCGCGGGTGGTCTCGGTCCCCATTAACCGCGATAACCGAGGGTTCACTGTACTCCATAAAATTTACAAAAGGCGAGGTGAAACACTCAACCAGGGCTGCTTTTTTGAACATTTCTTGAGGGCCATGGCGGGCCATTTCAAAAAAGCTGCACAACTAATGTATAAAATATTGATAAATTTGCTCGGCCTGATGTGTGTGTAAAGTTTCACGAGTTGTCGTTCATATTTACAACCTCATAATCAGCGTTGTTTTATTGCCGAACAGTGCAATGCCACTCCCACAACCTTTCACGAAAAAGGACGAATTTCGTATTGTGACATCCTCATGGCCGAAACAGTAATCCGAGCATATATGAGGGCGACCTTGTTGAGTTGCACGGAGAAAAACATCCAAGAAAATAACTTGTATTAGCTTTTACCAGTTGGTGGCGCTACTACTACGATGAAAAATAAGTTGGTAGAAGTCTTCAGGGCTGAAGTATCCTCAAATGTGTACAACTTCGAGAAGATAGGATCATCTGAGTCATGTTGCCGGAGCTTTTGTTGTCACAAAGTACAATCGGACTTTTCAGCACCGTAATAGCCACGCCTTTTGCCAAAACGTCACAAAATTCGGCAGAGAGTAAGATCATTGTCTTGAGTCTTTTCTGACTAATTTTCAGTCGGATTCGTCAGAAGGGCACCGTGCAGTACGTGAAAATTAAAATAAAAACAAATTTTTGATTCCACTTGGCGGCGCTGTGTGTAAAACAAAATAATAACATTAAGATGTCTTCAGGTCGGGACGTTTTATTTACAGGTGAAGGTTTGGATTTTTAGGAGCATGTGCAGGGGAGTTATTAAGCATTCATTTATTTGTATTAGGTTCATTTTGTCTTCTTATTATTGATATTTGACTGATTCATTAAAAGCAGACATTTATGTTTTAGGTTAATTTTTTACCTGACATGTTTCGGCGAGTCTTTCGCCTTCTTCAGAGTGTCGCATGATGGTGTCTTGAGACCAGTCTTTATCAGCTGATGTTCCATGAGGGTGTGACTTACCTGTCAAAAAAATTAAAAAATCAGAGCAGTAAAAGAACAAGCACAACATGAACATTACAAATCAGCAATCACTGACCACTGCAAAAGGGAAAACCACATCATGGACCGGGAGAAGGGCAGGGTCATCCGCACAGAAGAGAACAAACTACAGCGCTGGATCAGAGAGGCCATTGAGATCTGCAAGCGAGGCATAAAAACCATGAACAGAGACAAGGGAGCCTTCATCCTCTCTACCACCTGGAGCAGCGTCTTGGCGGAGTGAATGGACAGCGGGGGGCGTGACTTGCCTTCATTCTTGTGACAGGTAAGGCACGCCTTCATGGAACATCAGCTGATAAAGACAGGTCACAAGACACCATCACAGGGTTCGAAGTTAACTTTAAAAACTGCTTGCCCATAGGGCAAGTGCCACTAAAATTTGCCTTGCCCGAGTGGCCAAATTACTTGCCCAACTTGGGCAAGTGACAATTTTTTTTCTCTTGCCCTGAGTGACTTTTTGTATGACAAAGTGTCTAATTACAAATTGCATGAATTTTTTGTTCGGACAGTTCCCGCCTAGAAAGAATTAAAAATACGTTACAATCATAAGGGTTGCTTATAGAAAAATGTATCATGTATTAACACATTAATTCGGTGTCTGCTGACCCAGGATTATGTTATTGTTATGTTATGTTATATATGAAAGAGAATGTGGAATGACACTGAACGATGGAAGGTGGAAGGATGTGGAAAGATTGTGAATGACATTGAATGATTTGGAATGACACTGAAAGATTTTGAATAATACTGAATGACACTGAATGAAGTAAAACTTTCTGGGAACGGGCCAATTCAAGATAGCTGCCGCACTGTGGGGGAGGCTTTGGTACCAAATTTGGAAAGAGACCCAAACGGTTGGGTCCATTTTATATCAGTGTGGGGGTGAAACGTTGGTCTCGGCGGAGCTGTCTGAATATTGGAGAAGTTAGAAGACAAAGTAAAACAGAACAATTAAAATCACTCTTCTAATACATATTGTTTGGTGGGCAGAGCATGATTTACAGCTCACCATTTTATTGCATGCACCAAGCATGTTATACATTTTTCTGTCCATGGGATGGCGTAGTCAAGAAAAATGAAGCATCTCGAAGCCCATTCGTGTGTGAAGTATTTCCCTGCAGGGCTTGGCTGCTTTATGGGGCTTCATTTTGCCATCACTAGTTTTAGATAGTTTTAATTTTTGAAAGAGCATTTTTGTTTTAGTATTAAGGTAGGCCAGAAATGGAATGAAATGCAGAGATAGAAATGACACAGGAAAAATTTGGCTAGAAGGGCTATAATTTTCATTAAAGCAGAGAAGAAAATAGAAACTACAAAAAACATTGATGTGTACTTGTCCACTTTAAGGTAGAACTGGTTGAAGTGAAATGAGTCACAAGATTGGAAAAATAGGAAATAAAATAGAATTAACATGTTCATTTTTGTGATAAGAAATTTGTGATTAGGTGAAAAGGGGAAAAAAAAGAGAATTACAGGCTTTTCAAATAAAACAACCTAATTTAAATTGGCCAACTTGTAAAATGGAAAAGAAAATTCTAAATTATGCACAGAAAGCATGAACGTGTTGGGCAGAAGGAAGGAAAAAGAAAAGAAAGAAAGGAGGAAGCAGTAAGTCTTGTTACAAAACATTAACTTTTCAGGACGAGTTGTGGTAGCAATGGAGGATCACGTGACGTAAAAAGTCAAACATAAAAGTGTGTGTAGAAGGAGTTCTACATCAACATGCGTTTTACTCATTAGGCCGTGATACACTGACAAAATTGGACTTCAATAGAATTAATAAGCACGGGCGAATTCAAACAAACGTCAAAACTTTAAAGGGGCGCATTGTCAGTGATAAGAAAGAGAAAAGATATTGCCAGACCACTTTTCTGTAAAAACTTTCCTTGGGACGCCTCGGTGACCCCCATTAAATCCCTGACCCTTCATAGATAAAGTTGAGGCCCAGTGCCTCTCAGGGCTGTAATTTATGTGGCAGAGAAAGGTCCACAACAAGCCTTGGTAATCTTTAAAACAGTATCGTCATGGCCATGGAATGGGTTGTGTATGTTGGAACTTGTGAAGATACACTACAAGATTGTATCGACAAAGCATCTTAACGCACTACCAAATTATTATAAGCCATTTGAGCAAAACAGTGACTGCAAAAAATGACTTCATTAGCCTGGGTTACTGCAGGAACCAGGGCAAAATGAATTCATTTGCATATTTAGTCACAACAATTTGGATTTCGTGGCAGAGAACCACTTAGAGTGTGATTAAGAGCTTTCACTGCTGCTTTAAGGAATCAAAAAATTACATTCTTTTCCCACCACATTCACATTGCACGCCGGCCTAATTGTCACAGGGACACATTATACTGATAAGTTGCGGTGCATTTCAGCCCAGCGTCATTTTTTCCCCGCATCATCTAGGAGGCGCCACACGACTGTGGAGCCGTCCAAATTATCACCAAACCGCGACTTGACCTTCCTCCCGACTGGAGGAACTCAGACTTGTAACACAGACCAGGTGGGCATTCCAGACTGATAAGAAGTAAAAGTGTTTGAGAACCAAGGTCGCAGCCTGAAATCAAACTGACTTTTATGCGATGGGAGTACTAACATTGTGATACCAACGGATAAGAGATTGTTAGGATAAGCAGGAAGAGCGTAGGCGGGTGTGAGCTAATTAAAATTTGGGGTTTCCCATCTTGTATGAGTTGTATGGTTACAATGTGGACTGACAATCAAGATAAATGTTCATGCGTTCTGTCGACATTGGGCTTTAAAAACCACAACAGGAAAAGAAAAGTTGTGCATAAAGCACGTCTAAAATAGTTATTTGTGAACGCAAAATTCACTTTACAGAAAATGACACAATTACAATTGGAAACTGCCTCGCCTTTATATCGACACAGCGCAGCTAAAAGGGAAAATGAACACACCCCCACACGCAGAAAATCAACTTGACAATTTGATCCCACGCCAGGGAAAAAGGTACCAGTAATTGAACGCACACATTGGGAGAACAAAGGTGCAAACATTGCTGAGGACAGGATCAGCAAATTGGCAGATGGCAAATCCTGGCTGCCTAATTCATTGATTGGAAAAGTAATAAGAGTGACACACGAGCATAACCATGTGTCAAGAGAGGGGTAGTATGATATGAAATTGTTCCCACATACAGACTTTTCAACAAAAAACTTTTTTTAGACAGTGTTATTTGTTTGAGATGCAATATTGTTTGGTTGTAATTCATATGTTTTCAAAATGGATTAAGTTGTTTCCGACAACATATGTTGATGCTAAAACAGTTGGAAAAAGTGTTGTGTAATCAAATTGTCAGTTTCAATCACCTAAGCATTCACTGAACATAGGCTAAATGAATGGAAGGAAGACAAGAGTTGATCTTTTACTCGCGAGGAGAACGAACGGAGGTGTGCTCAGTTACATCTCCAAATTCGTTCTGGAGCACACTCCGCCGAGCCCTCTATTTTATTAGGGAAGTCCCTAACAATACAATGTATTTGCACTAAGGGATGAAGGGGGGAGCACCAGCAGGAACATGTAAACATCTCAGACACAAGAGGAAAGACAGACATCAATGGCAGTCATCCACTGATTGAAAAGGCAGATATGCCCTTTTAGTGCTCTGGTACTAAAGTCTCAGTCCTTTTGTTTCAGAGGTGTGTCTCAGCACACCTCCTTTGATGTTGCAGACGTTGATCCAGTCTTCAGGCATCCGCTTCTCTGTGAAGTCTTCTCATCCATATGGTCAAACATGGGTCACGCTGTGGAACAATTCTTTTGCAATACTAATAGAGTAAAATATGGGATAAAATACATCTTCAACCTAACACAAATTATCCTGACATTTGGAATTTCAAGAAGTGATTTGAAGTGAAAATTATGCATTTGTGAATGATGTTGTAACAAGTGGGACAGTTGTTGCAAAATTGACTCAAAGCGTCATTGTGCATACAGTCTGCAGGACTTGTGGAACGCACTAATGGGACTGTTAAGGGCAGACTTATCAAGACAATGAGGGAAAAAAAGGAGACAATGACCAGACTGTGTTTCAATCACAGCAATGAGGATAGTGCCAGCCGAAGTTAGGACACTATCCCCTATCGACTCTCAGGTTCATCAGAACCACCAGCGACTGGCACATCAGTCCCAGTCCACATGGGAAACATGTTTTGACCAAAAAGAAAAAAAAAAAAAAAAGATCCACAGAGAAATCACGTCCGTGTGGGAGACCAACTCTTCTTCAAGGTGCTGAAACGACTTCGTTGGGACAAGTGAATGCTGAGATGGCCCTCGCCAGATGATTGCAGTGACCCCGACGGCAGCAAAGGTCGCGGGGCGTGGCAGCTGGATCCACCAGTTGCAGTACAAGCTTCTCCGGTTTCCAGCTAAAGGCCGAGCAACGCGAATCCCTCGAACAGGAGCCCACCTGAGTCACAATATCGGACCACACGCACATCGGAACCGCACAACCAGCCACAGATACGAATGTTGAAGGCACAGAACAAAAAGATTAGATATTGTTTGGAAATTAATGACGTACATAAAGAATTTTAGCCTTGATTGGAGAACATTACTGCATTTACATTTTTAATAAAATGAAACAATTATTGATGTTATGACCACTACGAAGAATTTGAAAGACAATATATCGGGATAATTATGGTTTTCATTTTTGTTATGTGTAGTCTGTTCATGTTGCATTATTCTTATGACAAAGATGATTATTAACTGCATGTTTGTTGCCCAAATGTACCATTACAACCTGATTGATGTTGAGAATGACGAATTCGAACTGGACAATGACAAACTCGAACTGGACACTGAAACCTAAATAACACATGGACCCTTTTGCCCCTGCCCCCACACATGCACACACATACACCACACACGAAGATCCGGGAGGTAAAGACGGCTGTCCCCTCCTACAACGAGGCAAGGGCCTCCATCAAGTCGCCGCAGAGACAAGCTCTGCGTGGAGACAAGCTCTGCGTGGAGACAGTTTTGTTATTTTTCACTATGTATATTGAAGTTTTTTTATGTTTTATTCCCAAGTGACCAACATACCATGAGAATCTCGTTCCACGCCGGAAGGGAGGAGGGGAATTTTGTCCCTACTGAGGGTTTTCGCCCCTCCACGGATGACCACACTGTTGTATGATTTCATTATGATGATCTGTCTTAAAGCCGTAAGGACATGATTTAAACCCACAAACGGGGGAATGTGAGATGGGATGAGGATATGTAAATAGTTTGTGTATTTCTAATCATGTTTTTATACACTATTTGTATCAGTTATAATTGCGCACACACACACAGACACTCACATTATTGCTTTAGCACACACGCGCACAACTGGAACACACGCACACACTTTAGTTTCGAATTCCTGACTGACTACTGTGGTTGATTGCTTCCTGCCTGCCTGCTAGAATTTCAGACAGACCTCCATTGTCTGCTTAGGTTGCTGATAAAAGACCGAACGGGTGGTAGAGAGTGAGAGAGAGTGCGCGAGATTGAACTGGCAAGACGCCTGCTTCACCTCCTGACTTCCTCTCCCATTCGCGAATGGTCAAAAACAAAACTCTAACTGGTTTGGTCTGGATTTATGCCACCTTCAGTCTAAAAATGGCGTCAGGACGTTTTAAACCTGACAGTTGCCTTGAGATCTCCGAGCTCGAACTGCCCTATTCCCACCTTGATCACAAGCTCCCATGAACCACTTGGACAGGGTTGCCTGTGTCCTTCTCGTTGATGTCCTTTGTGGCTCCATTCCTTTTCAGTGCTCCTAAAACAAAAAAGACAAGAAGCCAACTTAGTAAAGCTATTTAATGATTGTGAAACCTTATGGGACATGCTGAAATGTCTTCACACCACAATCCCTTAAAAAAAAAAAAAAAAAAAAGAAATATTACCGTATAGAACATCAGAAAAAGGCAGGTCTCGGCGCTTGTTCTTGCTACGATGTCCAAAGAGATTGTACTTCAGAGACAGAGGATTTGTCATGATGAACGCCATCATTGTTCTGACACTATCGTCCAATCCACCAATACCTGCAACCATTATAACATGGGTGTCACTCGATCCAGATAATCATCACACACTTAAAAATATTTTGGCAGTTAAACTGGGTATGATAAACGTCACAGGAAAGGAATTGTCGATTAAGTGAACAGCTTCGGTAACGCCATATACACTCAAAGGGCAAGAGCCCAACATTCTACCAAAATGATTATGATTAGGGAGGTAACGATTCACTCAAGCCCCGATTCGATTTTTGATTTTCAGTTCCCGATTTTGATTCGATATTTTAATTGTTTTAAGTTGCTGCCACGTTTGTCTCTGTGCGCTCGTGTGATGCTGCAGCGATCCACAAACAAAATATGTCTATACGTCTTGTGCATTTTGAATGGAACCAAAAAACAATACACGATGCCAAATTGTACTATTATTATGAAACTGCCTATGAGTAGTAAAAGAAATACTTGTAAAAATATTTCACATTTTTAGAGCCCCAATACATTCTTTTAAATATAGAAGGGACTGAAATCATGTGAAAATTGAGTCTTTTTCTCAGTTTCGGACTTGGGGTGAACACATTCGGCTTATCATAGTTGCAGTTGACCATCTTGAACTCTGAAGTCTTTCAACTCGGCCTTCCGAATCAGGGTTTTAGAGGTGGGGCTATTTAGTGATACAGTAGGATGGTTTGATCTCTGTAGCTCCAGAATCAGGAATGTACTGGGACTGGGGTTCCTACTTGGGTTTAGGGTACCTAATTTTATATTTCAAGAAATTAAATAATTATTTATAATTTTGAAGATAATACATTAAAATTTCATCATTTTCATACCTGCATTAGATCCTGCAGTAGACTCACAGACTCAACACGTTGGACGTACTCAAGGACCTTCTGCAGCGCCTCTCTTGGTTAGGAAGCTTTTTCTCTGTGACAATCCATGGGGAGGTGTAGATGGTACTTCGTCATCACAGGCTTCAGACTCGTCACTTGAGAAAACATCCCTGCAATGGATGCATAGACACTTGGGCATGAATGTCATTTAACAACAAAAGCTAGAACAAAAAGCTTTGCATTTAAAAGAATACATCTGTGATGGGGAAGCCAGGTTAAAGTGTTAATTTTATAATTATGTAATTAGCTGCAGGTTAGTCTAGTGAAGGTGTAATCACTTCTATTTTGGAGCATAGCTTTTGCTCTGTCCAATCATTGCCTCACCGGCTGAAACCCACATTCGGGTATTTTACAAACCAAAAACTTAAATACCTGTACAGCTCTCATTTTTAACTTATTTTCTCTAACCTTTACCCACAAAATTTGAATATTCAAAATAAAAGTACACAAAGAAGTCACAATTTTTCCACATTAGTTACTTACGTAGTTCCTCTCAAATGCAGCTCAACACTGCATTGAATTAGAGCTTGATAAGCCTAAACACAAAACATACAAAGCACATTGTGGCATGATTCTGAATGAGCCAATCTAGCATTTCAACATCTGTTCAACTGTTGGAATTTTAACTATTATCTGACTCTATTAACCAACATTCATCCAACAATTATGCGCGCTCGTTTTGGACACTGCATTGAATTAGAGCTTGATAAACCCACACACAAAACATACAAAGCACATTGTGGCATGATTCTGAATGAGCCAATCTAGCATTTCAATATCTGTTCAACTTTCATCTTGAATTTCTATTATTTAAATAACAGGCAACATTCAACAGTTAATATGTTTTGCTTTACTTACCCAAATCAAACACATCACAAAAAAGCCTTAAATGAGCTAGTGGAGTAGATTGTATTAATTTGAGTGAAAGCTTAAGTCTTTTGGAGAATTTTGGAGAGAGATCGAGGGACACTGTGTTTAGCGTCGTAGGCCCAATGCTAACAATATGTAGCTCGTTGTAAAGGTCCTCATAAAAATAAATAAAACACACAACGCTTATCAGTATGATTAAAAGGGTGATTATAATGTACTTAAGTTTTCCCCAAAATAATTCGAGTACGTACGTTGTTGATATACCCTCTGTGTTCTCGTCACTTATCCTTTTAGCATACTGTGTTTTAGCTAACGCACCAAGCAGTTTTCCAACACAGGCAACCTTGAAAAATTACAAAACACATTGTAAAGTAAGTCTAAAAAATGAGAGCCAGACATTTACCCAAGATTAATTAATTAATTCAATTATCGTTCGGGACTCACCGTGCTTTCAGCTCTTCTGCCGCACCTCAAAGACCGCGTAGCTTGCATTCGCTCCTTTTCTCACAGTTTGAATATGCTGCCTTCAAAAGAATCTGTAATTTTGACAACTCCAACTTGAATCTACAAAAATCAAGCAATAAGGTAGAAATAACTTCAAATATACTTTGAATAAAGATCTTTCACAGCATACAGAATTAATAAAATAACATTAATTAATAATGTTGATTTTGTTTATTTAAAAAAAAGTAACTGTGTTGACTGTTGGATGTGGCTGACAATGCTGGACCTGCCTTGTCAAATAGTTCATAGATGACAATCTTAGCTGTCTGGTATATTATAAAATGTTATCTTGTCCCTTAAGGGTTATTAAGTCACAGTTGGGGGTACATGTAAATTCACAAAATATAACGTCCAGCCTTGTTAAATTTAGCATAGATAAATACATGAATTTAATTTTAATTTTAATAAATCAATCAATCCTCTGTACTGCTTCTTGTCCTCACAAGGGTCCCCGGGAGTGCTGGAGCCTATCCCAGCTGTCTTCGGGCAGTCGACAGGGTACACCCTGAACTGGTTGCCAGTCAATCGCAGGGCACACAGAGACAAGCAACCATCCGCTCTCACACTCAGACCTTGGACCAGTGACCAATCAACCTATCATGGATGTTTTTGGAAAGTGGGAGGAAACCGGCGAAAACCCTAGCAGGCACAGGGAGAACCTTGCACTTCTGTACTGTGATGCGGACTTGCTAACCAGTCCGCCACCGTGCCGCTTGTTCTAAAGAGTCCCAGAAAATAAAAACACCCGTCCCTTAGTCAAAAGCGGAAAAAGTCCAACAACAACCCGACCATAATTTGCATTGTTCCATAAGTTAAATCAATGTCAAACCTAATAAAAGCTGACTTCTGGTCCTCAAAAATCCTACACTTATTTTAGTCCTTTCACAATCTCGCAGCATAGGCTCCATGGCCATGTCTCTATCGTTTTGGCATCCATTGAATAGTTCTACTGAGAATAGTCTTCGGGTGGTTACTATTAGCATAGCATGCATTAAATATCAAAAAGGCTCCAGAACAAATTTTCAAACCCATGCCCGCTTAGCTCATCTATAACCCATACAGGACCCAGACATGGTTGACCAGCTCTAACCTATGCCCACTTATCCCACACATAACCCAAACAGGACCGATAAATGGTGACCACTTCTAACCCATGCCCACTTAGCCCACACATAACCCAAATAGGACCCAGACATGGTTGACCAGCTCTAACCCATGCCCACTTGGCCCATATACAGCCCATATGAGACCCTCACATGGTTGACCAGTTCTAACCCATGCCCACTTAGCCCACACATAACCCAAATAGGACCTATAAATGGTTTCAGTAGTAGATTCAGTAGTTTTTATCATTACAGCATTTTCCCCTCTGTATAATGGACAGACATTAGGAGTGTTTCCTTACACTTAGATACGTTTATACTGTGTATATTTGCATGCTTTTTATGAATGTCTGCTGCTAATGTTATACATTAACGGCTACATTACGCCGCCGACTCTGTGTGAGCTATATCTTTGCTGCTGTAACACCTAAAATTTCCCCATTGTGGGACTAATAAAGGACATCTTTATCTTTATCTTTACCAGTTCTAACCCATGCCTACTTAGCCCATACACAACCCGTATTGCACCCACAACATTTGCCCAGTTTAAGCCCATGCCCACCAATCCCAGATGGCGCCCACATGGAACCCTGTACCATTGCCCACTTCTAGCCCATTCCCACTTGGTACCCAGGAATCCCGCATTTACCCCATTTGGGGCCCAGTTGGACATGTTGGCTGGGTACAGTACTTTTATTCTTGCAGTATTTTTATCATTGCAGTATTTTCAATCATTCAGTATTTTTTTTTATCATTGCAGCGTTTTTATTTATTTCCCCTCTGAACCATAGACAGGCATTAGGAGTGTTTCCTTACACTTGTATATGTTGTGGGCTGTAAGTGTGTATATACATGGGGATCTGTGTATATACGTATATACTGTGTATATTTGCATGCTTTTTATGAATGCCTGCTGCCAATGTTATACATTAACGGCTACATTACGTCGGTGCCACTGTGTGATGTATATCTTTGCTGCTGTAACACTGCAAATGTCCCCGTTATGGGACAATTAAAAGACATCTTTATCTTTAGAAATTGAAGATTCACTTGCGAGGCCATTTTCAACACGGACCTTTCAAGAGAAGCTATATCGTCCAACACTCGGTCAGTGCTGTCTAAGTGCTTTTCTGTATATTGTTTGTCCACCCGTGGTGTCATAAATTATGGTATTATGAGGGGGATTTATTCAAGTAGGACGAAGTAGGACTTCATTGAAGGCCAAGGTGTGAAATGCATGGCCCTCCACTGGTTCAAATAATATCTAAAACTAAATTACCAGTTACATGTGCAATTTCAATATTCAACAATTATCTCAACAAAAAAGGACAATCTGAATTTTTTTTAAATGCACAATAAAACAGAAAAGCCATTTCCGGGTATTTTACAATTCAGTCTTCATTGGGGAAAAAACATTCAACAATTTGCTTTTCTTATTTAATACATAGTTCAGCACAGCAGGTGGCGGACAAGCACCTTAAAACGTCATTCGCCTACACAAGGAAGAAGAACATGCCCGAGGCGCTCCCGTGTCCTCGTCTTTCGGTCAACCTGAGAATAATGTTCTTGAGGATTAAAGTTTATAAATGTAAGTATGATGTGATTTTTTATTTTATTTTATGTTGTTGAACAGTGTTTTTGTTTATTTTATAATTTCGTCATTAAAAGGCTGTGGCGGTTGGAGAGTCAGCTTCGTGTTAGGGCGTGTTAAAGATCCCGATACCCACACTACACCCTCATTGAAGTATATACGAGTAAAATTATTCGAGCGCGCAGCCAAAGTATATTGTCCACAATTATTTGCGGACTTAACCAAAATCCCATTGAACTGGCGATGTTCGGTGGAATTCTTGTGCCCATGCTGAAAAAAATTATACACACAGCGCCGTCAAGTGGAATCAAAAATTTTTTTTAATTTTAATTTTCACGTACTGCACGGTGCCCTTTTGACGAATCCGACTGAAAATTAGTCAGAAAAGACTCACTTACTCTCTGCCGAATTTTGTGACGTTTTGGCAAAAGGCGTGGCTATTACGGTGCTGAAAAGTCCGATTGTACTCTGTGGCAACAAAAGCTCCGGCAACATTACTCAGATGATACTATCTTCTCGAAGTTGTACACATTTGAGGATACTTCAGCCCTGAAGACATCCACCAACTTATTTTTCATCGTAGTAGTAGCGCCACCAACTGGTAAAAGCTAATACAAGTTATTTTTTTGGATGTTTTTCTCCATGCAACTCAACAAGGTCGCCCTCATATATGCTCGGATGACTGTTTCGGCCATGAGGATGTCACAATACGAAATTCATCCTTTTTCGTGAAAAGTTGTGGGCAATAAAACAACGCTGATTATGAGGTTCTAAATATGAACGACAACTCGTGAAACTTTACACACACATCAGGCAGAGCAAATTTATCAATATTTTATACGTTAGTTGTGCAGCTATTTTGAAATGGCTCGCCATGGCCCTCGAGAAATGTTAAAAAAAGCAGCCCTGGTTGAGTGTTTCACCTCGCTTTTTGTAAATTTTATGGAGTACAGTGAACCCTCGGTTATCGCGGTTAATGGGGACCGAGACCACCCGCGAAAACTGAAAATCCGCGAAGTAGCGGCGCACCTTCAAAAATGCTTAAAAAAAAATACAATATATATAATAAATACATATATATATATATATATACGGGGAGAGAGAGAGAGAGTGAAATTCATGTTATAACAAAAAAAACAAATTATTATTAAAACGTATTATTTTTTTTATTCCCCAGCCATTCTTTTTGTATTTATTTAATTACTCAGACTTTTACCTGCTGGTACGCCGTCTGGTGTGCCCTGTGAAATGAAAGGTGCCATTCTTTATTTATTTATTTATTTATTCATTTATTCATTCATAACTGACAGCTTCGCGCTCCGCTCGTGCCCGGGCGGAAGAGGTGCTCCAATTCGGCTTAACTGTGACACACGCCCACCCTCCTCCCCCGGAGCTTCCATTCGGTTAAACTTAGGGGCCGCTTGGCACCGCCCGTGCCCGGGGAAGGTGCTCCTCTTCGGCTTACTGTGACGCGAGCATGCCCTCCTCCCCCGGAGCTTCCATTCGGTTAAACTTAGGGGCCGCTTGGAACCGCCCGTGGCCGGGGAAGGTGCTCCTCTTCGGCTTACTGTGACGCGAGCATGCCCTCCTCCTCCGGAGCTTCCATTCGGTTAAACTTAGGGGCCGCTTGGAACCGCCCGTGCCCGGGGAAGGTGCTCCTCTTCGGCTTACTGTGACGCGAGCATGCCCTCCTCCTCCGGAGCTTCCATTCGGTTAAACTTAGGGGCCGCTTGGCACCGCCCGTGCCCGGGGAAGGTGCTCCTCTACGGCTTAACTGCCACGCACGCCGGCCGGAGCTCTGGTACTGTCCGAACCGCGCGAAACGTCGCCACCGATCGTGTCCGGGGGAACGTGCTCTTCTTCGTCCACTCTCCTCTTCGCCCACGCTCTTCTTTGGCGCACGCCGGCCGTCTAACCGCTCCAGCGCCCCGTCGTGCCGCTCGGCGAAACTACAATGCCCCCGAATATTTTTTAGACCCGCGAAGCACTGAACCCGCGAAAGGTGAACCGCCAAGTAGCGAGGGTTCACTGTATGTATAAGACCAAGACCTACAAAAAAGACTCTTGGAGCAATGAGCTAGGTTTTACAGGAAGTCGGCCATTTTGAATTTACTTAAAAGGGGGCGGGTCACCACAATGGACTTTGTGTAGAAATTATTATTGGGGCCCGAGCAGCGACCGCGGCGAGGTCCCTATTGTTTTTGTAGAAATTATTATTAGGGCCCGAGCAGCGACCGCTACGAGGTCCCCATTGTTTTTGTGGAAATTATTATTATTATTATTATTAGGGCCCGAGCAGTGACCTGTTTATTTTTTTTAAGCATTTTTGAAGGTGCGCCGCTACTTCGCGGATTTTCAGTTTTCGCGGGTGGTCTCGGTCCCCGTTAACCGCGATAACCGAGGGTTCACTGTACTCCATAAAATTTACAAAAAGCGAGGTGAAACACTCAACCAGAGCTGCTTTTTTTAACATTTCTCGAGGGCCATGGCGAGCCATTTCAAAAAAGCTGCACAACTAACGTATAAAATATTGATAAATTTGCTCGGCCTGATGTGTGTGTAAAGTTTTACAAGTTGTCGTTCATATTTAGAACCTCATAATCAGCTTTGTTTTATTGCCGAACAGTGCAATGCCACTCCCACAACTTTTCATGAAAAAGGACGAATTTCGTATTGTGACATCCTCATGGCCGAAACAGTCATCCGAGCATATATGAGGGCGACCTTGTTGAGTTGCACGGAGAAAAACATCCAAGAAAATAACTTGTATTAGCTTTTACCAGTTGGTGGCGCTACTACTACGATGTAAAATAAGTTGGTAGATGTCTTCAGGGCTGAAGTATCCTCAAATGTGTACAACTTCGAGAAGATAGGATCATCTGAGTCAAGTTGCCGGAGCTTTTGTTGCCACAGAGTACAATCGGACTTTTCAGCACCTTAATAGCCACGCCTTTTGCCAAAACGTCACAAAATTCGGCAGAGAGTAAGATCATTGTCTTGAATCTTTTCTGACTCATTTTCAGTCGGATTCGTCAAAAGGGCACCGTGCAGTACGTGAAAATTAAAATAAAAAAAATTTTTTGATTCCACTTGGCGGCACTGTGTGTATAACAAAATAATAACATTAAGATGTCTTCAGGTCGGGACGTTTTATTTACAGGTGAAGGTTTGGATTTTTAGGAGCATGTGCAGGGGAGTTATTAAGCATTCATTTATTTGTATTAGGTTCATTTTGTCTTCTTATTATTGATATTTGACTGATTCATTAAAAGCAGACAATTATGTTTTAGGTTAATTTTTTACCTGACATGTTTCGGCGAGTCTTTCGCCTTCTTCAGAGTGTCGCATGATGGTGTCTTGAGCTGATGTTCCATGAGGGTGTGACTTACCTGTCAAAACAATGAAAAAATCAGAGCAGTAAAAGAACAAGCACAACATGAACATTACAAATCAGCAATCACTGACCACTGCAAAAGGGAAAACCACATCATGGACCGGGAGAAGGGCAGGGTCATCCGCACCGAAGAGAACAAACAACAGCGCTGGATCAGAGAGGCCATTGAGATCTGCAAGCGAGGCATAAAAACCATGAACAGAGACAAGGGAGCCTTCATCCTCTCTACCACCTGGAGCAGCATTTTGGCGGAGTGAACGGACAGCGGGGGGCGTGACTTGCCTTCATTCTTGTGACAGGTAAGTCACGCCCTCATGGAACATCAGCTGATAAAGACGGGTCACAAGACACCATCATGTGACACTCTGAAGAAGGCGAAAGACTTTCGTATTGTGACATGCTCAAGGCCTAAACACTCATCCGAGCAAATATAAGGTAGATTTTGTTCACCTGCCCGGAGAAAAACATCAACGAAAATAATTTGTATTTGTTTTAACCAGTTGGTGGCGCTACCACTGCGATCAAAAATAAGTTGGCAGCCGTCTTCAGGGCCTGAATATCCTCAAATGTGAAAGATTTCCAGAAGATGGATCATCTGAATCATTTTGCAGGAACTTTTTTTGCCACGGAGAATAATCAGACTCTGCGGCACCGTAATAGCCACGCCCTTTGAAGGAAAGTCATAAAAATAGGGATAGAGTAAGATCAATGTCTTGAGTCTTTTCTAGCCAATTTTCAATCGGATTCGTTAAAAGGGCACCGTGCAGTACGTCAAAATGTAAAAAATGATATTGATTGGCGCAAGGTGTATAACTGAATATAAACATATAGATGTCTTCAGGTACAGACTCTTTATGTACATGTGAAGTTTTGGATTTTTAGCAGCATGTGCAGGAGAGTTATTAAGCATTTTGTCCATTGCGGCGAAGGAAATCTTAAGTGAAAACTTTGAAGCCCCGCCCCTGTCATATAGTATTTCGGAAACAAAAAATTTTAGCCCCAGTGTTTGTCCCAGGTCTTCAGATGCTACAGACAGAATTTTAAGGCAATCAGATGAAGCCTTTAGGATCAGGGTGCAAAAGAATGACCCCTGTAAACATGCAAAAAAGGGCAAAAGTCGGACTTTCAAAAATTCATAACTCACTTCCTGTTCATATTAGACGTTAAAATATCAAATTTTTCGCCATGCCCGATGAGACTGCCAAGTTTGGTGAGTTTTTGTGCATGTTTCGGGGATCAAAAATGCGATCGAACAATCGGAAAAATAATAATAATAATAATTTCTACAAAAACAATAGGGACCTCGCAGCCGTCGCAGCTCGGGCCCGAATAACAATTTCTAGAAAAACAATAGGGACCTCGCAGCGGTCACTGCTCGGGCCCTAATAATAATAATAAAAATAATAATAATTTCCACAAAAACAATGGGGACCTCGTAGCGGTCGCTGCTCGGGCCCGAATAATAATTTCTACAAAAACAATAGGGACCTCGCCGCCGTCGCTGCTCGGGCCCCAATAATAATTTCTACACAAAGTCCATTGTGGTGACCCGCCCCCTTTTAAGTAAATTCAAAATGGCCGACTTCCTGTAAAACCTAGCTCATTGCTCCAAGAGACTTTTTTGTAGGTCTTGGTCTTATACATACAGTGAACCCTCGCTACTTCGAGGTTCACCTTTCGCGGGTTCAGTGCTTCGCGGGTCTAAAAAATATTCGGGGGCATTGTAGTTTCGCCGAGCGGCACGACGGGGCGCTGGAGCGGTTAGACGGCCGGCGTGCGCCGAAGAAGAGCGTGGGCGAAGAGGAGAGTGGACGAAGAAGAGCACGTTCCCCCGGACACGATCGGTGGCGACGTTTCGCGCGGTTCGGACTGTACCAGAGCTCCGGCCGGCGTGCGTGGCAGTTAAGCCGTAGAGGAGAACCTTCCCAGGGCACGGGCGGTGCCAAGCGGCCCCTAAGTTTAACCGAATGGAAGCTCCGGAGGAGGAGGGCATGCTCGCGTCACAGTAAGCCGAAGAGGAGCACCTTCCACGGGCACGGGCGTTTCCAAGCGGCCCCTAAGTTTAACCGAATGGAAGCTCCGGAGGAGGAGGGGATGCTCGCGTGACAGTAAGCCGAAGAGGAGCACCTTCCCCGGGCACGGGCGGTTTCAAGCGGCCCCTAAGTTTAACTGAATGGAAGCTCCGGAGGAGGAGGGCATGCTCGCGTCACAGTAAACCGAAGAGGAGCACCTTCCCCGGGCACGGGCAGTGCCAAGCGGCCCCTAAGTTTAACCGAATGGAAGTTCCGGGGGAGGAGGGCGGGCGTGTGTCACAGTTAAGCCGAATTGGAGCACCTCTTCCGCCGGGGCACGAGCGGAGCGCGAGGCTGTCAGTTATGAATGAATAAATGAATAAATAAATAAAGAATGCCACCTTTCATTTCACAGGGCACACCGGACGGCGTACCAGCAGGTAAAAGTCGGAGTAATTAAATAAATACAAAAAGAATGGCTGGGGAATTAAAAAATAATATGTTTTAATAATAATTTGGTTTTTTTGTTATAACATGAATTTCACTCTCTCTCTCCCCGTATATATATATATATATATATATATATATATATATATATATATATATATATATATATATTTATATATTTATTATATATATTGTATTTTTTTTTAAGCATTTTTGAAGGTGTGCCGCTACTTCGCGGATTTTCAGTTTTCGCGGGTGGTCTCGGTCCCCATTAACCGCGATAACCGAGGGTTCACTGTACTCCATAAAATTTACAAAAGGCGAGGTGAAACACTCAACCAGGGCTGCTTTTTTGAACATTTCTTGAGGGCCATGGCGGGCCATTTCAAAAAAGCTGCACAACTAATGTATAAAATATTGATAAATTTGCTCGGCCTGATGTGTGTGTAAAGTTTCACGAGTTGTCGTTCATATTTACAACCTCATAATCAGCGTTGTTTTATTGCCGAACAGTGCAATGCCACTCCCACAACCTTTCACGAAAAAGGACGAATTTCGTATTGTGACATCCTCATGGCCGAAACAGTAATCCGAGCATATATGAGGGCGACCTTGTTGAGTTGCACGGAGAAAAACATCCAAGAAAATAACTTGTATTAGCTTTTACCAGTTGGTGGCGCTACTACTACGATGAAAAATAAGTTGGTAGAAGTCTTCAGGGCTGAAGTATCCTCAAATGTGTACAACTTCGAGAAGATAGGATCATCTGAGTCATGTTGCCGGAGCTTTTGTTGTCACAAAGTACAATCGGACTTTTCAGCACCGTAATAGCCACGCCTTTTGCCAAAACGTCACAAAATTCGGCAGAGAGTAAGATCATTGTCTTGAGTCTTTTCTGACTAATTTTCAGTCGGATTCGTCAGAAGGGCACCGTGCAGTACGTGAAAATTAAAATAAAAACAAATTTTTGATTCCACTTGGCGGCGCTGTGTGTAAAACAAAATAATAACATTAAGATGTCTTCAGGTCGGGACGTTTTATTTACAGGTGAAGGTTTGGATTTTTAGGAGCATGTGCAGGGGAGTTATTAAGCATTCATTTATTTGTATTAGGTTCATTTTGTCTTCTTATTATTGATATTTGACTGATTCATTAAAAGCAGACATTTATGTTTTAGGTTAATTTTTTACCTGACATGTTTCGGCGAGTCTTTCGCCTTCTTCAGAGTGTCGCATGATGGTGTCTTGAGACCAGTCTTTATCAGCTGATGTTCCATGAGGGTGTGACTTACCTGTCAAAAAAATTAAAAAATCAGAGCAGTAAAAGAACAAGCACAACATGAACATTACAAATCAGCAATCACTGACCACTGCAAAAGGGAAAACCACATCATGGACCGGGAGAAGGGCAGGGTCATCCGCACAGAAGAGAACAAACTACAGCGCTGGATCAGAGAGGCCATTGAGATCTGCAAGCGAGGCATAAAAACCATGAACAGAGACAAGGGAGCCTTCATCCTCTCTACCACCTGGAGCAGCGTCTTGGCGGAGTGAATGGACAGCGGGGGGCGTGACTTGCCTTCATTCTTGTGACAGGTAAGGCACGCCTTCATGGAACATCAGCTGATAAAGACAGGTCACAAGACACCATCACAGGGTTCGAAGTTAACTTTAAAAACTGCTTGCCCATAGGGCAAGTGCCACTAAAATTTGCCTTGCCCGAGTGGCCAAATTACTTGCCCAACTTGGGCAAGTGACAATTTTTTTTCTCTTGCCCTGAGTGACTTTTTGTATGACAAAGTGTCTAATTACAAATTGCATGAATTTTTTGTTCGGACAGTTCCCGCCTAGAAAGAATTAAAAATACGTTACAATCATAAGGGTTGCTTATAGAAAAATGTATCATGTATTAACACATTAATTCGGTGTCTGCTGACCCAGGATTATGTTATTGTTATGTTATGTTATATATGAAAGAGAATGTGGAATGACACTGAACGATGGAAGGTGGAAGGATGTGGAAAGATTGTGAATGACATTGAATGATTTGGAATGACACTGAAAGATTTTGAATAATACTGAATGACACTGAATGAAGTAAAACTTTCTGGGAACGGGCCAATTCAAGATAGCTGCCGCACTGTGGGGGAGGCTTTGGTACCAAATTTGGAAAGAGACCCAAACGGTTGGGTCCATTTTATATCAGTGTGGGGGTGAAACGTTGGTCTCGGCGGAGCTGTCTGAATATTGGAGAAGTTAGAAGACAAAGTAAAACAGAACAATTAAAATCACTCTTCTAATACATATTGTTTGGTGGGCAGAGCATGATTTACAGCTCACCATTTTATTGCATGCACCAAGCATGTTATACATTTTTCTGTCCATGGGATGGCGTAGTCAAGAAAAATGAAGCATCTCGAAGCCCATTCGTGTGTGAAGTATTTCCCTGCAGGGCTTGGCTGCTTTATGGGGCTTCATTTTGCCATCACTAGTTTTAGATAGTTTTAATTTTTGAAAGAGCATTTTTGTTTTAGTATTAAGGTAGGCCAGAAATGGAATGAAATGCAGAGATAGAAATGACACAGGAAAAATTTGGCTAGAAGGGCTATAATTTTCATTAAAGCAGAGAAGAAAATAGAAACTACAAAAAACATTGATGTGTACTTGTCCACTTTAAGGTAGAACTGGTTGAAGTGAAATGAGTCACAAGATTGGAAAAATAGGAAATAAAATAGAATTAACATGTTCATTTTTGTGATAAGAAATTTGTGATTAGGTGAAAAGGGGAAAAAAAAGAGAATTACAGGCTTTTCAAATAAAACAACCTAATTTAAATTGGCCAACTTGTAAAATGGAAAAGAAAATTCTAAATTATGCACAGAAAGCATGAACGTGTTGGGCAGAAGGAAGGAAAAAGAAAAGAAAGAAAGGAGGAAGCAGTAAGTCTTGTTACAAAACATTAACTTTTCAGGACGAGTTGTGGTAGCAATGGAGGATCACGTGACGTAAAAAGTCAAACATAAAAGTGTGTGTAGAAGGAGTTCTACATCAACATGCGTTTTACTCATTAGGCCGTGATACACTGACAAAATTGGACTTCAATAGAATTAATAAGCACGGGCGAATTCAAACAAACGTCAAAACTTTAAAGGGGCGCATTGTCAGTGATAAGAAAGAGAAAAGATATTGCCAGACCACTTTTCTGTAAAAACTTTCCTTGGGACGCCTCGGTGACCCCCATTAAATCCCTGACCCTTCATAGATAAAGTTGAGGCCCAGTGCCTCTCAGGGCTGTAATTTATGTGGCAGAGAAAGGTCCACAACAAGCCTTGGTAATCTTTAAAACAGTATCGTCATGGCCATGGAATGGGTTGTGTATGTTGGAACTTGTGAAGATACACTACAAGATTGTATCGACAAAGCATCTTAACGCACTACCAAATTATTATAAGCCATTTGAGCAAAACAGTGACTGCAAAAAATGACTTCATTAGCCTGGGTTACTGCAGGAACCAGGGCAAAATGAATTCATTTGCATATTTAGTCACAACAATTTGGATTTCGTGGCAGAGAACCACTTAGAGTGTGATTAAGAGCTTTCACTGCTGCTTTAAGGAATCAAAAAATTACATTCTTTTCCCACCACATTCACATTGCACGCCGGCCTAATTGTCACAGGGACACATTATACTGATAAGTTGCGGTGCATTTCAGCCCAGCGTCATTTTTTCCCCGCATCATCTAGGAGGCGCCACACGACTGTGGAGCCGTCCAAATTATCACCAAACCGCGACTTGACCTTCCTCCCGACTGGAGGAACTCAGACTTGTAACACAGACCAGGTGGGCATTCCAGACTGATAAGAAGTAAAAGTGTTTGAGAACCAAGGTCGCAGCCTGAAATCAAACTGACTTTTATGCGATGGGAGTACTAACATTGTGATACCAACGGATAAGAGATTGTTAGGATAAGCAGGAAGAGCGTAGGCGGGTGTGAGCTAATTAAAATTTGGGGTTTCCCATCTTGTATGAGTTGTATGGTTACAATGTGGACTGACAATCAAGATAAATGTTCATGCGTTCTGTCGACATTGGGCTTTAAAAACCACAACAGGAAAAGAAAAGTTGTGCATAAAGCACGTCTAAAATAGTTATTTGTGAACGCAAAATTCACTTTACAGAAAATGACACAATTACAATTGGAAACTGCCTCGCCTTTATATCGACACAGCGCAGCTAAAAGGGAAAATGAACACACCCCCACACGCAGAAAATCAACTTGACAATTTGATCCCACGCCAGGGAAAAAGGTACCAGTAATTGAACGCACACATTGGGAGAACAAAGGTGCAAACATTGCTGAGGACAGGATCAGCAAATTGGCAGATGGCAAATCCTGGCTGCCTAATTCATTGATTGGAAAAGTAATAAGAGTGACACACGAGCATAACCATGTGTCAAGAGAGGGGTAGTATGATATGAAATTGTTCCCACATACAGACTTTTCAACAAAAAACTTTTTTTAGACAGTGTTATTTGTTTGAGATGCAATATTGTTTGGTTGTAATTCATATGTTTTCAAAATGGATTAAGTTGTTTCCGACAACATATGTTGATGCTAAAACAGTTGGAAAAAGTGTTGTGTAATCAAATTGTCAGTTTCAATCACCTAAGCATTCACTGAACATAGGCTAAATGAATGGAAGGAAGACAAGAGTTGATCTTTTACTCGCGAGGAGAACGAACGGAGGTGTGCTCAGTTACATCTCCAAATTCGTTCTGGAGCACACTCCGCCGAGCCCTCTATTTTATTAGGGAAGTCCCTAACAATACAATGTATTTGCACTAAGGGATGAAGGGGGGAGCACCAGCAGGAACATGTAAACATCTCAGACACAAGAGGAAAGACAGACATCAATGGCAGTCATCCACTGATTGAAAAGGCAGATATGCCCTTTTAGTGCTCTGGTACTAAAGTCTCAGTCCTTTTGTTTCAGAGGTGTGTCTCAGCACACCTCCTTTGATGTTGCAGACGTTGATCCAGTCTTCAGGCATCCGCTTCTCTGTGAAGTCTTCTCATCCATATGGTCAAACATGGGTCACGCTGTGGAACAATTCTTTTGCAATACTAATAGAGTAAAATATGGGATAAAATACATCTTCAACCTAACACAAATTATCCTGACATTTGGAATTTCAAGAAGTGATTTGAAGTGAAAATTATGCATTTGTGAATGATGTTGTAACAAGTGGGACAGTTGTTGCAAAATTGACTCAAAGCGTCATTGTGCATACAGTCTGCAGGACTTGTGGAACGCACTAATGGGACTGTTAAGGGCAGACTTATCAAGACAATGAGGGAAAAAAAGGAGACAATGACCAGACTGTGTTTCAATCACAGCAATGAGGATAGTGCCAGCCGAAGTTAGGACACTATCCCCTATCGACTCTCAGGTTCATCAGAACCACCAGCGACTGGCACATCAGTCCCAGTCCACATGGGAAACATGTTTTGACCAAAAAGAAAAAAAAAAAAAAAAGATCCACAGAGAAATCACGTCCGTGTGGGAGACCAACTCTTCTTCAAGGTGCTGAAACGACTTCGTTGGGACAAGTGAATGCTGAGATGGCCCTCGCCAGATGATTGCAGTGACCCCGACGGCAGCAAAGGTCGCGGGGCGTGGCAGCTGGATCCACCAGTTGCAGTACAAGCTTCTCCGGTTTCCAGCTAAAGGCCGAGCAACGCGAATCCCTCGAACAGGAGCCCACCTGAGTCACAATATCGGACCACACGCACATCGGAACCGCACAACCAGCCACAGATACGAATGTTGAAGGCACAGAACAAAAAGATTAGATATTGTTTGGAAATTAATGACGTACATAAAGAATTTTAGCCTTGATTGGAGAACATTACTGCATTTACATTTTTAATAAAATGAAACAATTATTGATGTTATGACCACTACGAAGAATTTGAAAGACAATATATCGGGATAATTATGGTTTTCATTTTTGTTATGTGTAGTCTGTTCATGTTGCATTATTCTTATGACAAAGATGATTATTAACTGCATGTTTGTTGCCCAAATGTACCATTACAACCTGATTGATGTTGAGAATGACGAATTCGAACTGGACAATGACAAACTCGAACTGGACACTGAAACCTAAATAACACATGGACCCTTTTGCCCCTGCCCCCACACATGCACACACATACACCACACACGAAGATCCGGGAGGTAAAGACGGCTGTCCCCTCCTACAACGAGGCAAGGGCCTCCATCAAGTCGCCGCAGAGACAAGCTCTGCGTGGAGACAAGCTCTGCGTGGAGACAGTTTTGTTATTTTTCACTATGTATATTGAAGTTTTTTTATGTTTTATTCCCAAGTGACCAACATACCATGAGAATCTCGTTCCACGCCGGAAGGGAGGAGGGGAATTTTGTCCCTACTGAGGGTTTTCGCCCCTCCACGGATGACCACACTGTTGTATGATTTCATTATGATGATCTGTCTTAAAGCCGTAAGGACATGATTTAAACCCACAAACGGGGGAATGTGAGATGGGATGAGGATATGTAAATAGTTTGTGTATTTCTAATCATGTTTTTATACACTATTTGTATCAGTTATAATTGCGCACACACACACAGACACTCACATTATTGCTTTAGCACACACGCGCACAACTGGAACACACGCACACACTTTAGTTTCGAATTCCTGACTGACTACTGTGGTTGATTGCTTCCTGCCTGCCTGCTAGAATTTCAGACAGACCTCCATTGTCTGCTTAGGTTGCTGATAAAAGACCGAACGGGTGGTAGAGAGTGAGAGAGAGTGCGCGAGATTGAACTGGCAAGACGCCTGCTTCACCTCCTGACTTCCTCTCCCATTCGCGAATGGTCAAAAACAAAACTCTAACTGGTTTGGTCTGGATTTATGCCACCTTCAGTCTAAAAATGGCGTCAGGACGTTTTAAACCTGACAGTTGCCTTGAGATCTCCGAGCTCGAACTGCCCTATTCCCACCTTGATCACAAGCTCCCATGAACCACTTGGACAGGGTTGCCTGTGTCCTTCTCGTTGATGTCCTTTGTGGCTCCATTCCTTTTCAGTGCTCCTAAAACAAAAAAGACAAGAAGCCAACTTAGTAAAGCTATTTAATGATTGTGAAACCTTATGGGACATGCTGAAATGTCTTCACACCACAATCCCTTAAAAAAAAAAAAAAAAAAAAGAAATATTACCGTATAGAACATCAGAAAAAGGCAGGTCTCGGCGCTTGTTCTTGCTACGATGTCCAAAGAGATTGTACTTCAGAGACAGAGGATTTGTCATGATGAACGCCATCATTGTTCTGACACTATCGTCCAATCCACCAATACCTGCAACCATTATAACATGGGTGTCACTCGATCCAGATAATCATCACACACTTAAAAATATTTTGGCAGTTAAACTGGGTATGATAAACGTCACAGGAAAGGAATTGTCGATTAAGTGAACAGCTTCGGTAACGCCATATACACTCAAAGGGCAAGAGCCCAACATTCTACCAAAATGATTATGATTAGGGAGGTAACGATTCACTCAAGCCCCGATTCGATTTTTGATTTTCAGTTCCCGATTTTGATTCGATATTTTAATTGTTTTAAGTTGCTGCCACGTTTGTCTCTGTGCGCTCGTGTGATGCTGCAGCGATCCACAAACAAAATATGTCTATACGTCTTGTGCATTTTGAATGGAACCAAAAAACAATACACGATGCCAAATTGTACTATTATTATGAAACTGCCTATGAGTAGTAAAAGAAATACTTGTAAAAATATTTCACATTTTTAGAGCCCCAATACATTCTTTTAAATATAGAAGGGACTGAAATCATGTGAAAATTGAGTCTTTTTCTCAGTTTCGGACTTGGGGTGAACACATTCGGCTTATCATAGTTGCAGTTGACCATCTTGAACTCTGAAGTCTTTCAACTCGGCCTTCCGAATCAGGGTTTTAGAGGTGGGGCTATTTAGTGATACAGTAGGATGGTTTGATCTCTGTAGCTCCAGAATCAGGAATGTACTGGGACTGGGGTTCCTACTTGGGTTTAGGGTACCTAATTTTATATTTCAAGAAATTAAATAATTATTTATAATTTTGAAGATAATACATTAAAATTTCATCATTTTCATACCTGCATTAGATCCTGCAGTAGACTCACAGACTCAACACGTTGGACGTACTCAAGGACCTTCTGCAGCGCCTCTCTTGGTTAGGAAGCTTTTTCTCTGTGACAATCCATGGGGAGGTGTAGATGGTACTTCGTCATCACAGGCTTCAGACTCGTCACTTGAGAAAACATCCCTGCAATGGATGCATAGACACTTGGGCATGAATGTCATTTAACAACAAAAGCTAGAACAAAAAGCTTTGCATTTAAAAGAATACATCTGTGATGGGGAAGCCAGGTTAAAGTGTTAATTTTATAATTATGTAATTAGCTGCAGGTTAGTCTAGTGAAGGTGTAATCACTTCTATTTTGGAGCATAGCTTTTGCTCTGTCCAATCATTGCCTCACCGGCTGAAACCCACATTCGGGTATTTTACAAACCAAAAACTTAAATACCTGTACAGCTCTCATTTTTAACTTATTTTCTCTAACCTTTACCCACAAAATTTGAATATTCAAAATAAAAGTACACAAAGAAGTCACAATTTTTCCACATTAGTTACTTACGTAGTTCCTCTCAAATGCAGCTCAACACTGCATTGAATTAGAGCTTGATAAGCCTAAACACAAAACATACAAAGCACATTGTGGCATGATTCTGAATGAGCCAATCTAGCATTTCAACATCTGTTCAACTGTTGGAATTTTAACTATTATCTGACTCTATTAACCAACATTCATCCAACAATTATGCGCGCTCGTTTTGGACACTGCATTGAATTAGAGCTTGATAAACCCACACACAAAACATACAAAGCACATTGTGGCATGATTCTGAATGAGCCAATCTAGCATTTCAATATCTGTTCAACTTTCATCTTGAATTTCTATTATTTAAATAACAGGCAACATTCAACAGTTAATATGTTTTGCTTTACTTACCCAAATCAAACACATCACAAAAAAGCCTTAAATGAGCTAGTGGAGTAGATTGTATTAATTTGAGTGAAAGCTTAAGTCTTTTGGAGAATTTTGGAGAGAGATCGAGGGACACTGTGTTTAGCGTCGTAGGCCCAATGCTAACAATATGTAGCTCGTTGTAAAGGTCCTCATAAAAATAAATAAAACACACAACGCTTATCAGTATGATTAAAAGGGTGATTATAATGTACTTAAGTTTTCCCCAAAATAATTCGAGTACGTACGTTGTTGATATACCCTCTGTGTTCTCGTCACTTATCCTTTTAGCATACTGTGTTTTAGCTAACGCACCAAGCAGTTTTCCAACACAGGCAACCTTGAAAAATTACAAAACACATTGTAAAGTAAGTCTAAAAAATGAGAGCCAGACATTTACCCAAGATTAATTAATTAATTCAATTATCGTTCGGGACTCACCGTGCTTTCAGCTCTTCTGCCGCACCTCAAAGACCGCGTAGCTTGCATTCGCTCCTTTTCTCACAGTTTGAATATGCTGCCTTCAAAAGAATCTGTAATTTTGACAACTCCAACTTGAATCTACAAAAATCAAGCAATAAGGTAGAAATAACTTCAAATATACTTTGAATAAAGATCTTTCACAGCATACAGAATTAATAAAATAACATTAATTAATAATGTTGATTTTGTTTATTTAAAAAAAAGTAACTGTGTTGACTGTTGGATGTGGCTGACAATGCTGGACCTGCCTTGTCAAATAGTTCATAGATGACAATCTTAGCTGTCTGGTATATTATAAAATGTTATCTTGTCCCTTAAGGGTTATTAAGTCACAGTTGGGGGTACATGTAAATTCACAAAATATAACGTCCAGCCTTGTTAAATTTAGCATAGATAAATACATGAATTTAATTTTAATTTTAATAAATCAATCAATCCTCTGTACTGCTTCTTGTCCTCACAAGGGTCCCCGGGAGTGCTGGAGCCTATCCCAGCTGTCTTCGGGCAGTCGACAGGGTACACCCTGAACTGGTTGCCAGTCAATCGCAGGGCACACAGAGACAAGCAACCATCCGCTCTCACACTCAGACCTTGGACCAGTGACCAATCAACCTATCATGGATGTTTTTGGAAAGTGGGAGGAAACCGGCGAAAACCCTAGCAGGCACAGGGAGAACCTTGCACTTCTGTACTGTGATGCGGACTTGCTAACCAGTCCGCCACCGTGCCGCTTGTTCTAAAGAGTCCCAGAAAATAAAAACACCCGTCCCTTAGTCAAAAGCGGAAAAAGTCCAACAACAACCCGACCATAATTTGCATTGTTCCATAAGTTAAATCAATGTCAAACCTAATAAAAGCTGACTTCTGGTCCTCAAAAATCCTACACTTATTTTAGTCCTTTCACAATCTCGCAGCATAGGCTCCATGGCCATGTCTCTATCGTTTTGGCATCCATTGAATAGTTCTACTGAGAATAGTCTTCGGGTGGTTACTATTAGCATAGCATGCATTAAATATCAAAAAGGCTCCAGAACAAATTTTCAAACCCATGCCCGCTTAGCTCATCTATAACCCATACAGGACCCAGACATGGTTGACCAGCTCTAACCTATGCCCACTTATCCCACACATAACCCAAACAGGACCGATAAATGGTGACCACTTCTAACCCATGCCCACTTAGCCCACACATAACCCAAATAGGACCCAGACATGGTTGACCAGCTCTAACCCATGCCCACTTGGCCCATATACAGCCCATATGAGACCCTCACATGGTTGACCAGTTCTAACCCATGCCCACTTAGCCCACACATAACCCAAATAGGACCTATAAATGGTTTCAGTAGTAGATTCAGTAGTTTTTATCATTACAGCATTTTCCCCTCTGTATAATGGACAGACATTAGGAGTGTTTCCTTACACTTAGATACGTTTATACTGTGTATATTTGCATGCTTTTTATGAATGTCTGCTGCTAATGTTATACATTAACGGCTACATTACGCCGCCGACTCTGTGTGAGCTATATCTTTGCTGCTGTAACACCTAAAATTTCCCCATTGTGGGACTAATAAAGGACATCTTTATCTTTATCTTTACCAGTTCTAACCCATGCCTACTTAGCCCATACACAACCCGTATTGCACCCACAACATTTGCCCAGTTTAAGCCCATGCCCACCAATCCCAGATGGCGCCCACATGGAACCCTGTACCATTGCCCACTTCTAGCCCATTCCCACTTGGTACCCAGGAATCCCGCATTTACCCCATTTGGGGCCCAGTTGGACATGTTGGCTGGGTACAGTACTTTTATTCTTGCAGTATTTTTATCATTGCAGTATTTTCAATCATTCAGTATTTTTTTTTATCATTGCAGCGTTTTTATTTATTTCCCCTCTGAACCATAGACAGGCATTAGGAGTGTTTCCTTACACTTGTATATGTTGTGGGCTGTAAGTGTGTATATACATGGGGATCTGTGTATATACGTATATACTGTGTATATTTGCATGCTTTTTATGAATGCCTGCTGCCAATGTTATACATTAACGGCTACATTACGTCGGTGCCACTGTGTGATGTATATCTTTGCTGCTGTAACACTGCAAATGTCCCCGTTATGGGACAATTAAAAGACATCTTTATCTTTAGAAATTGAAGATTCACTTGCGAGGCCATTTTCAACACGGACCTTTCAAGAGAAGCTATATCGTCCAACACTCGGTCAGTGCTGTCTAAGTGCTTTTCTGTATATTGTTTGTCCACCCGTGGTGTCATAAATTATGGTATTATGAGGGGGATTTATTCAAGTAGGACGAAGTAGGACTTCATTGAAGGCCAAGGTGTGAAATGCATGGCCCTCCACTGGTTCAAATAATATCTAAAACTAAATTACCAGTTACATGTGCAATTTCAATATTCAACAATTATCTCAACAAAAAAGGACAATCTGAATTTTTTTTAAATGCACAATAAAACAGAAAAGCCATTTCCGGGTATTTTACAATTCAGTCTTCATTGGGGAAAAAACATTCAACAATTTGCTTTTCTTATTTAATACATAGTTCAGCACAGCAGGTGGCGGACAAGCACCTTAAAACGTCATTCGCCTACACAAGGAAGAAGAACATGCCCGAGGCGCTCCCGTGTCCTCGTCTTTCGGTCAACCTGAGAATAATGTTCTTGAGGATTAAAGTTTATAAATGTAAGTATGATGTGATTTTTTATTTTATTTTATGTTGTTGAACAGTGTTTTTGTTTATTTTATAATTTCGTCATTAAAAGGCTGTGGCGGTTGGAGAGTCAGCTTCGTGTTAGGGCGTGTTAAAGATCCCGATACCCACACTACACCCTCATTGAAGTATATACGAGTAAAATTATTCGAGCGCGCAGCCAAAGTATATTGTCCACAATTATTTGCGGACTTAACCAAAATCCCATTGAACTGGCGATGTTCGGTGGAATTCTTGTGCCCATGCTGAAAAAAATTATACACACAGCGCCGTCAAGTGGAATCAAAAATTTTTTTTAATTTTAATTTTCACGTACTGCACGGTGCCCTTTTGACGAATCCGACTGAAAATTAGTCAGAAAAGACTCACTTACTCTCTGCCGAATTTTGTGACGTTTTGGCAAAAGGCGTGGCTATTACGGTGCTGAAAAGTCCGATTGTACTCTGTGGCAACAAAAGCTCCGGCAACATTACTCAGATGATACTATCTTCTCGAAGTTGTACACATTTGAGGATACTTCAGCCCTGAAGACATCCACCAACTTATTTTTCATCGTAGTAGTAGCGCCACCAACTGGTAAAAGCTAATACAAGTTATTTTTTTGGATGTTTTTCTCCATGCAACTCAACAAGGTCGCCCTCATATATGCTCGGATGACTGTTTCGGCCATGAGGATGTCACAATACGAAATTCATCCTTTTTCGTGAAAAGTTGTGGGCAATAAAACAACGCTGATTATGAGGTTCTAAATATGAACGACAACTCGTGAAACTTTACACACACATCAGGCAGAGCAAATTTATCAATATTTTATACGTTAGTTGTGCAGCTATTTTGAAATGGCTCGCCATGGCCCTCGAGAAATGTTAAAAAAAGCAGCCCTGGTTGAGTGTTTCACCTCGCTTTTTGTAAATTTTATGGAGTACAGTGAACCCTCGGTTATCGCGGTTAATGGGGACCGAGACCACCCGCGAAAACTGAAAATCCGCGAAGTAGCGGCGCACCTTCAAAAATGCTTAAAAAAAAATACAATATATATAATAAATACATATATATATATATATATACGGGGAGAGAGAGAGAGAGTGAAATTCATGTTATAACAAAAAAAACAAATTATTATTAAAACGTATTATTTTTTTTATTCCCCAGCCATTCTTTTTGTATTTATTTAATTACTCAGACTTTTACCTGCTGGTACGCCGTCTGGTGTGCCCTGTGAAATGAAAGGTGCCATTCTTTATTTATTTATTTATTTATTCATTTATTCATTCATAACTGACAGCTTCGCGCTCCGCTCGTGCCCGGGCGGAAGAGGTGCTCCAATTCGGCTTAACTGTGACACACGCCCACCCTCCTCCCCCGGAGCTTCCATTCGGTTAAACTTAGGGGCCGCTTGGCACCGCCCGTGCCCGGGGAAGGTGCTCCTCTTCGGCTTACTGTGACGCGAGCATGCCCTCCTCCCCCGGAGCTTCCATTCGGTTAAACTTAGGGGCCGCTTGGAACCGCCCGTGGCCGGGGAAGGTGCTCCTCTTCGGCTTACTGTGACGCGAGCATGCCCTCCTCCTCCGGAGCTTCCATTCGGTTAAACTTAGGGGCCGCTTGGAACCGCCCGTGCCCGGGGAAGGTGCTCCTCTTCGGCTTACTGTGACGCGAGCATGCCCTCCTCCTCCGGAGCTTCCATTCGGTTAAACTTAGGGGCCGCTTGGCACCGCCCGTGCCCGGGGAAGGTGCTCCTCTACGGCTTAACTGCCACGCACGCCGGCCGGAGCTCTGGTACTGTCCGAACCGCGCGAAACGTCGCCACCGATCGTGTCCGGGGGAACGTGCTCTTCTTCGTCCACTCTCCTCTTCGCCCACGCTCTTCTTTGGCGCACGCCGGCCGTCTAACCGCTCCAGCGCCCCGTCGTGCCGCTCGGCGAAACTACAATGCCCCCGAATATTTTTTAGACCCGCGAAGCACTGAACCCGCGAAAGGTGAACCGCCAAGTAGCGAGGGTTCACTGTATGTATAAGACCAAGACCTACAAAAAAGACTCTTGGAGCAATGAGCTAGGTTTTACAGGAAGTCGGCCATTTTGAATTTACTTAAAAGGGGGCGGGTCACCACAATGGACTTTGTGTAGAAATTATTATTGGGGCCCGAGCAGCGACCGCGGCGAGGTCCCTATTGTTTTTGTAGAAATTATTATTAGGGCCCGAGCAGCGACCGCTACGAGGTCCCCATTGTTTTTGTGGAAATTATTATTATTATTATTATTAGGGCCCGAGCAGTGACCTGTTTATTTTTTTTAAGCATTTTTGAAGGTGCGCCGCTACTTCGCGGATTTTCAGTTTTCGCGGGTGGTCTCGGTCCCCGTTAACCGCGATAACCGAGGGTTCACTGTACTCCATAAAATTTACAAAAAGCGAGGTGAAACACTCAACCAGAGCTGCTTTTTTTAACATTTCTCGAGGGCCATGGCGAGCCATTTCAAAAAAGCTGCACAACTAACGTATAAAATATTGATAAATTTGCTCGGCCTGATGTGTGTGTAAAGTTTTACAAGTTGTCGTTCATATTTAGAACCTCATAATCAGCTTTGTTTTATTGCCGAACAGTGCAATGCCACTCCCACAACTTTTCATGAAAAAGGACGAATTTCGTATTGTGACATCCTCATGGCCGAAACAGTCATCCGAGCATATATGAGGGCGACCTTGTTGAGTTGCACGGAGAAAAACATCCAAGAAAATAACTTGTATTAGCTTTTACCAGTTGGTGGCGCTACTACTACGATGTAAAATAAGTTGGTAGATGTCTTCAGGGCTGAAGTATCCTCAAATGTGTACAACTTCGAGAAGATAGGATCATCTGAGTCAAGTTGCCGGAGCTTTTGTTGCCACAGAGTACAATCGGACTTTTCAGCACCTTAATAGCCACGCCTTTTGCCAAAACGTCACAAAATTCGGCAGAGAGTAAGATCATTGTCTTGAATCTTTTCTGACTCATTTTCAGTCGGATTCGTCAAAAGGGCACCGTGCAGTACGTGAAAATTAAAATAAAAAAAATTTTTTGATTCCACTTGGCGGCACTGTGTGTATAACAAAATAATAACATTAAGATGTCTTCAGGTCGGGACGTTTTATTTACAGGTGAAGGTTTGGATTTTTAGGAGCATGTGCAGGGGAGTTATTAAGCATTCATTTATTTGTATTAGGTTCATTTTGTCTTCTTATTATTGATATTTGACTGATTCATTAAAAGCAGACAATTATGTTTTAGGTTAATTTTTTACCTGACATGTTTCGGCGAGTCTTTCGCCTTCTTCAGAGTGTCGCATGATGGTGTCTTGAGCTGATGTTCCATGAGGGTGTGACTTACCTGTCAAAACAATGAAAAAATCAGAGCAGTAAAAGAACAAGCACAACATGAACATTACAAATCAGCAATCACTGACCACTGCAAAAGGGAAAACCACATCATGGACCGGGAGAAGGGCAGGGTCATCCGCACAGAAGAGAACAAACAACAGCGCTGGATCAGAGAGGCCATTGAGATCTGCAAGCGAGGCATAAAAACCATGAACAGAGACAAGGGAGCCTTCATCCTCTCTACCACCTGGACCAGCATCTTGGCGGAGTGAACGGACAGCGGGGGGCGTGACTTGCCTTCATTCTTGTGACAGGTAAGTCACGCCCTCATGGAACATCAGCTGATAAAGACGGGTCACAAGACAGCATCATGTGACACTCTGAAGAAGGCGAAAGACTTTCGTATTGTGACATGCTCAAGGCCTAAACACTCATCCGAGCAAATATAAGGTAGATTTTGTTCACCTGCCCGGAGAAAAACATCAACGAAAATAATTTGTATTTGTTTTAACCAGTTGGTAGCACTACCACTGCGATCAAAAATAAGTTGGCAGCCGTCTTCAGGGCCTGAATATCCTCAAATGTGAAAGATTTCCAGAAGATGGATCATCTGAATCATTTTGCAGGAACTTTTGTTGCCTCGGAGAATAATCAGACTCTGCGGCACCGTAATAGCCACGCCCTTTGAAGGAAAGTCGTAAAAATAGGGATAGAGTAAGATCAATGTCTTGAGTCTTTTCTAGCCAATTTTCAATCGGATTCGTTAAAAGGGCACCGAGCAGTACGTCAAAATGTAAAAATTGATATTGATTGGCGCAAGGTGTATAACTGAATATAAACATATAGATGTCTTCAGGTACCGACTCTTTATGTACATGTGAAGTTTTGGATTTTTAGCAGCATGTGCAGGAGAGTTATTAAGCATTTTGTCCATTGCGGCGAAGGAAATCTTAAGTGAAAACTTTGAAGCCCCGCCCCCGTCATATAGTATTTCGGAAACAAAAAATTTTAGCCCCAGTGTTTGTCCCAGGTCTTAAGATGCTCCAGACAGAACTTTAAGGCAATCAGATGAAGCCTTTAGGATCAGGGTGCAAAAGAATGACCCCTGTAAACATGCAAAAAAGGGCAAAAGTCGGACTTTCAAAAATTCATAACTCACTTCCTGTTCATATTAGACGTTAAAAAATATAAAATTTTTCGCCATGCCCGATGAGACTGCCAAGTTTGGTGAGTTTTTGTGCATGTTTCGGGGGTCAAAAATGCGATCGAACAATCGGAAAAATAATAATAATACTAATTTCTACAAAAACAATAGGGACTTCGCAGCGGTCGCTGCTCAGGCCCTAATAATAATAATAATAATAATAATAATAAAAGTAATAATATTTTCGACAAAAACAATAGGGACCTCGCCGCGGTCGCTGCTCGGGCCCCAATAATAATTTCTACACAAAGTCCATTGTGGTGACCCGCCCCCTTTTAAGTAAATTCAAAATGGCCGACTTCCTGTAAAACCTAGCTCATTGCTCCAAGAGACTTTTTTGTAGGTCTTGGTCTTATACATACAGTGAACCCTCGCTACTTCGCGGTTCACCTTTCGCGGGTTCAGTGCTTCGCGGGTCTAAAAAATATTCGGGGGCATTGTAGTTTCGCCAAGCGGCACGACGGGGCGCTGGAGCGGTTAGACGGCCGGCGTGCGCCGAAGAAGAGCGTGGACGAAGAGGAGAGTGGACGAAGAAGAGCACGTTTCCCCGGACACGATCGGTGGCGACGTTTCGCGCGGTTCGGACCGTACCAGAGCTCCGGCCGGCGTGCGTGGCAGTTAAGCCGTAGAGGAGCACCTTCCCCGGACACGGGCGGTTCCAAGCGGCCCCTAAGTTTAACCGAATGGAAGCTCCGGAGGAGGAGGGCATGTTCGCGTCACAGTAAGCCGAAGAGGAGCACCTTCCCCGGGCACGGGCGGTTCCAAGCGGCCCCTAAGTTTAACCGAATGGAAGCTCCGGAGGAGGAGGGCATGCTCGCGTCACAGTAAGCCGAAGAGAAGCACCTTCCCCGGGCACGGGCGGTTCCAAGCGGCCCCTAAGTTTAACCGAATGGAAGCTCCGGAGGAGGAGGGCATGCTCGCGTCACAGTAAGCCGAAGAGGAGCACCTTCCCCGGGCACGGCGGTGCCAAGCGGCCCCTAAGTTTAACCGAATGGAAGCTCCGGGGGAGGAGGGCGGGCGTGTGTCACAGTTAAGCCGAATTGGAGCACCTCTTCTGCCCGGGCACGAGCGGAGCGCGAGGCTGTCAGTTATGAATGAATAAATAAATAAAGAATGCCACCTTTCATTTCACAGGGCACACCGGACGGCGTACCAGCAGGTAAAAGTCGGAGTAATTAAATAAATACAAAAAGAATGGCTGGGGAATGAAAAAATAATACGTTTTAATAATAATTTGGTTTTTTTGTTATAACATGAATTTCACTCTCTCTCTCTCTCTCCCCCCGTATATATATATATATATATATATATATATATATATATATATATTTATATATTTATTATATATATTGTATATTTTTTTTAAGCATTTTTGAAGGTGCGCCGCTACTTCGCGGATTTTCAGTTTTCGCGGGTGGTCTCGGTCCCCATTAACCGCGATAACCGAGGGTTCACTGTACTCCATAAAATTTACAAAAAGCGAGGTGAAACACTCAACCAGAGCTGCTTTTTTTTTAACATTTCTCGAGGGCCATGGCGAGCCATTTCAAAAAAGCTGCACAACTAACGTATAAAATATTGATAAATTTGCTCGGCCTGATGTGTGTGTAAAGTTTTACGAGTTGTCGTTCATATTTAGAACCTCATAATCAGCTTTGTTTTATTGCCGAACAGTGCAATGCCACTCCCACAACTTTTCACGAAAAATCACGAATTTCGTATTGTGACATCCTCATGGCCGAAACAGTCATCCGAGCATATATGAGGGCGACCTTGTTGAGTTGCACGGAGAAAAACATCCAAGAAAATAACTTGTATTAGCTTTTACCAGTTGGTGGCGCTACTACTACGATGTAAAATAAGTTGGTAGATGTCTTCAGGGCTGAAGTATCCTCAAATGTGTACAACTTCGAGAAGATAGGATCATCTGAGTCATGTTGCCGGAGCTTTTGTTGCCACAGAGTACAATCGGACTTTTCAGCACCTTAATAGCCACGCCTTTTGCCAAAACGTCACAAAATTCGGCAGAGAGTAAGATCATTGTCTTGAGTCTTTTCTGACTAATTTTCAGTCGGATTCGTCAAAAGGGCACCGTGCAGTACGTGAAAATTAAAATAAAAACAAATTTTTGATTCCACTTGGCGGCACTGTGTGTATAACAAAATAATAACATTAAGATGTCTTCAGGTCGGGACGTTTTATTTACAGGTGAAGGTTTGGATTTTTAGGAGCATGTGCAGGGGAGTTATTAAGCATTCATTTATTTGTATTAGGTTCATTTTGTCTTCTTATTATTGATATTTGACTGATTCATTAAAAGCAGACAATTATGTTTTAGGTTAATTTTTTACCTGACATGTTTCGGCGAGTCTTTCGCCTTCTTCAGAGTGTCGCATGATGGTGTCTTGAGACCCGTCTTTATCAGCTGATGTTCCATGAGGGTGTGACTTACCTGTCAAAAAAATGAAAAATCAGAGCAGTAAAAGAACAAGCACAACATGAACATTACAAATCAGCAATCACTGACCACTGCAAAAGGGAAAACCACATCATGGACCGGGAGAAGGGCAGGGTCATCCGCACCGAAGAGAACAAACAACAGCGCTGGATCAGAGAGGCCATTGAGATCTGCAAGCGAGGCATAAAAACCATGAACAGAGACAAGGGAGCCTTCATCCTCTCTACCACCTGGAGCAGCATTTTGGCGGAGTGAACGGACAGCGGGGGGCGTGACTTGCCTTCATTCTTGTGACAGGTAAGTCACGCCCTCATGGAACATCAGCTGATAAAGACGGGTCACAAGACACCATCATGTGACACTCTGAAGAAGGCGAAAGACTTTCGTATTGTGACATGCTCAAGGCCTAAACACTCATCCGAGCAAATATAAGGTAGATTTTGTTCACCTGCCCGGAGAAAAACATCAACGAAAATAATTTGTATTTGTTTTAACCAGTTGGTGGCGCTACCACTGCGATCAAAAATAAGTTGGCAGCCGTCTTCAGGGCCTGAATATCCTCAAATGTGAAAGATTTCCAGAAGATGGATCATCTGAATCATTTTGCAGGAACTTTTTTTGCCACGGAGAATAATCAGACTCTGCGGCACCGTAATAGCCACGCCCTTTGAAGGAAAGTCATAAAAATAGGGATAGAGTAAGATCAATGTCTTGAGTCTTTTCTAGCCAATTTTCAATCGGATTCGTTAAAAGGGCACCGTGCAGTACGTCAAAATGTAAAAAATGATATTGATTGGCGCAAGGTGTATAACTGAATATAAACATATAGATGTCTTCAGGTACAGACTCTTTATGTACATGTGAAGTTTTGGATTTTTAGCAGCATGTGCAGGAGAGTTATTAAGCATTTTGTCCATTGCGGCGAAGGAAATCTTAAGTGAAAACTTTGAAGCCCCGCCCCCGTCATATAGTATTTCGGAAACAAAAAATTTTAGCCCCAGTGTTTGTCCCAGGTCTTCAGATGCTACAGACAGAATGTTAAGGCAATCAGATGAAGCCTTTAGGATCAGGGTGCAAAAGAATGACCCCTGTAAACATGCAAAAAAGGGCAAAAGTCGGACTTTCAAAAATTAATAACTCACTTCCTGTTCATATTAGACGTTAAAATATCAAATTTTTCGCCATGCCCGATGAGACTGCCAAGTTTGGTGAGTTTTTGTGCATGTTTCGGGGGTCAAAAATGCGATCGAACAATCGGAAAAATAATAATAATAATAATTTCTACAAAAACAATAGGGACTTCGCAGCGGTCGCTGCTCAGGCCCTAATAATAATAATAATAATAATAATAAAAGTAATAATGTTTTCTACAAAAACAATAGGGACCTCGCCGCGGTCGCTGCTCGGGCCCCAATAATAATTTCTACACAAAGTCCATTGTGGTGACCCGCCCCCTTTTAAGTAAATTCAAAATGGCCGACTTCCTGTAAAACCTAGCTCATTGCTCCAAGAGACTTTTTTGTAGGTCTTGGTCTTATACATACAGTGAACCCTCGCTACTTCGCGGTTCACCTTTCGCGGGTTCAGTGCTTCGCGGGTCTAAAAAATATTCGGGGGCATTGTAGTTTCGCCGAGCGGCACGACGGGTCGCTGGAGAGATTAGACGGCCGGCGTGCGCCGAAGAAGAGCGTGGGCGAAGAGGAGAGTGGACGAAGAAGAGCACGTTCCCCCGGACACGATCGGTGGCGACGTTTCGCGCGGTTCGGACCGTACCAGAGCTCCGGCCGGCGTGCGTGGCAGTTAAGCCGTAGAGGAGCACCTTCCCCGGACACGGGCGGTTCCAAGCGGCCCCTAAGTTTAACCGAATGGAAGCTCCGGAGGAGGAGGGCATGCTCACGTCACAGTAAGCCGAAGAGGAGCACCTTCCCCGGGCACGGGCGGTGCCAAGCGGCCCCTAAGTTTAACCGAATGGAAGCTCCGGGGGAGGAGGGCGGGCGTGTGTCACAGTTAAGCCAAATTGGAGCACCTCTTCTGCCCGGGCACGAGCGGAGCGCGAGGCTGTCAGTTATGAATGAATAAATGAATAAATAAATAAAGAATGCCACCTTTCATTTCACAGGGCACACCGGACGGCGTACCAGCAGGTAAAAGTCGGAGTAATTAAATAAATACAAAAAGAATGGCTGGGGAATAAAAAAATAATACGTTTTAATAATAATTTGGTTTTTTTGTTATAACATGAATTTCACTCTCTCTCTCCCCGTATATATATATATATATATATTTATTATATATATTGAATATTTTTTTAAAGCATTTTTGAAGGTGCGCCGCTACTTCGCGGATTTTCAGTTTTCGCGGGTGGTCTCGGTCCCCATTAACCGCGATAACCGAGGGTTCACTGTACTCCATAAAATTTACAAAAAGCGAGGTGAAACACTCAACCAGAGCTGCTTTTTTTAACATTTCTCGAGGGCCATGGCGAGCCATTTCAAAAAAGCTGCACAACTAACGTATAAAATATTGATAAATTTGCTCGGCCTGATGTGTGTGTAAAGTTTTACGAGTTGTCGTTCATATTTAGAACCTAATAATCAGCTTTGTTTTATTGCCGAACAGTGCAATGCCACTCCCACAACTTTTCACGAAAAAGGACGAATTTCGTATTGTGACATCCTCATGGCCGAAACAGTCATCCGAGCATATATGAGGGCGACCTTGTTGAGTTGCACGGAGAAAAACATCCAAGAAAATAACTTGTATTAGCTTTTACCAGTTGGTGGCGCTATTACTACGATGTAAAATAAGTTGGTAGATGTCTTCAGGGCTGAAGTATCCTCAAATGTGTACAATTCGAGAAGATAGGATCATCTGAGTCATGTTGCCGGAGCTTTTGTTGCCACAGAGTACAATCGGACTTTTCAGCACCTTAATAGCCACGCCTTTTGCCAAAACGTCACAAAATTCGGCAGAGAGTAAGATCATTGTCTTGAGTCTTTTCTGACTAATTTTCAGTCGGATTCGTCAAAAGGGCACCGTGCAGTACGTGAAAATTAAAATAAAAACAAATTTTTGATTCCACTTGGCGGCACTGTGTGTATAACAAAATAATAACATTACGATGTCTTCAGGTCGGGACGTTTTATTTACAGGTGAAGGTTTGGATTTTTAGGAGCATGTGCAGGGGAGTTATTAAGCATTCATTTATTTGTATTAGGTTCATTTTGTCTTCTTATTATTGATATTTGACTGATTCATTAAAAGCAGACAATTATGTTTTAGGTTAATTTTTTACCTGACATGTTTCGGCGAGTCTTTCGCCTTCTTCAGAGTGTCGCATGATGGTGTCTTGAGCTGATGTTCCATGAGGGTGTGACTTACCTGTCAAAAAAATGAAAAAAATCAGAGCAGTAAAAGAACAAGCACAACATGAACATTACAAATCAGCAATCACTGACCACTGCAAAAGGGAAAACCACATCATGGACCGGGAGAAGGGCAGGGTCATCCGCACAGAAGAGAACAAACAACAGCGCTGGATCAGAGAGGCCATTGAGATCTGCAAGCGAGGCATAAAAACCATGAACAGAGACAAGGGAGCCTTCATCCTCTCTACCACCTGGACCAGCATCTTGGCGGAGTGAACGGACAGCGGGGGGCGTGACTTGCCTTCATTCTTGTGACAGGTAAGTCACGCCCTCATGGAACATCAGCTGATAAAGACGGGTCACAAGACACCATCATGTGACACTCTGAAGAAGGCGAAAGACTTTCGTATTGTGACATGCTCAAGGCCTAAACACTCATCCGAGCAAATATAAGGTAGATTTTGTTAACATGCCCGGAGAAAAACATCAACGAAAATAATTTGTATTTGTTTTAACCAGTTGGTGGCGCTACCACTGCGATCAAAAATAAGTTGGCAGCCGTCTTCAGGGCCTGAATATCCTCAAATGTGAAAAATTTCGAGAAGATGGATCATCTGAATCATTTTGCAGGAACTTTTGTTGCCACGGAGAATAATCAGACTCTGCGGCACCGTAATAGCCACGCCCTTCGAAGGAAAGTCACAAAAATAGGGATAGAGTAAGATCAATGTCTTGAGTCTTTTCTAGCCAATTTTCAATCAGATTCGTTAAAAGGGCACCGTGCAGTACGTCAAAATGTAAAAAATGATATTGATTGGCGCAAGGTGTATAACTGAATATAAACATATAGATGTCTTCAGGTACAGACTCTTTATGTACATGTGAAGTTTTGGATTTTTAGCAGCATGTGCAGGAGAGTTATTAAGCATTTTGTCCATTGCGGCGAAGGAAATCTTAAGTGAAAACTTTGATGCCCCGCCCCCGTCATATAGTATTTCGGAAACAAAAAATTTTAGCCCCAGTGTTTGTCCCAGGTCTTCAGATGCTACAGACAGAATTTTAAGGCAATCAGATGAAGCCTTTAGGATCAGGGTGCAAAAGAATGACCCCTGTAAACATGCAAAAAAGGGCAAAAGTCGGACTTTCAAAAATTCAGAACTCACTTCCTGTTCATATTAGACGTTAAAATATCAAATTTTTCGCCATGCCCGATGAGACTGCCAAGTTTGGTGAGTTTTTGTGCATGTTTCGGGGGTCAAAAATGCGATCGAACAATCGGAAAAATAATAATAATAATAATTCCTACAAAAACAATAGGGACTTCGCAGCGGTCGCTGCTCAGGCCCTAATAATAATAATAATAATAATAATAATAAAAGTAATAATATTTTCTACAAAAACAATAGGGACCTCGCCGCGGTCGCTGCTCGGGCCCCAATAATAATTTCTACACAAAGTCCATTGTGGTGACCCGCCCCCTTTTAAGTAAATTCAAAATGGCCGACTTCCTGTAAAACCGAGCTCATTGCTCCAAGAGACTTTTTTGTAGGTCTTGGTCTTATACATACAGTGAACCCTCGCTACTTCGCGGTTCACCTTTCGCGGGTTCAGTGCTTCGCGGGTCTAAAAAATATTCGGGGGCATTGTAGTTTCGCCGAGCGGCACGACGGGGCGCTGGAGCGGTTAGACGGCCGGCGTGCGCCGAAGAAGAGCGTGGGCGAAGAGGAGAGTGGACGAAGAAGAGCACGTTCCCCCGGACACGATCGGTGGCGACGTTTCGCGCGGTTCGGACCGTACCAGAGCTCCGGCCGGCGTGCGTGGCAGTTAAGCCATAGAGGAGCACCTTCCCCGGGCACGGGCGGTGCCAAGCGGCCCCTAAGTTTAACCGAATGGAAGCTCCGGAGGAGGAGGGCATGTTCGCGTCACAGTAAGCCGAAGAGGAGCACCTTCCCCGGGCACGGGCGGTTCCAAGCGGCCCCTGAGTTTAACCGAATGGAAGCTCCGGAGGAGGAGGGCATGCTCGCGTCACAGTAAGCCGAAGAGGAGCACCTTCCCCGGGCACGGGCGGTTCCAAGCGGCCCCTAAGTTTAACCGAATGGAAGCTCCGGAGGAGGAGGGCATGCTCGCGTCACAGTAAGCCGAAGAGTAGCACCTTCCCCGGGCACGGCGGTGCCAAGCGGCCCCTAAGTTTAACCGAATGGAAGCTCCGGGGGAGGAGGGCGGGCGTGTGTCACAGTTAAGCCGAATTGGAGCACCTCTTCTGCCCGGGCACGAGCGGAGCGCGAGGCTGTCAGTTATGAATGAATAAATGAATAAATAAATAAAGAATGCCACCTTTCATTTCACAGGGCACACCGGACGGCGTACCAGCAGGTAAAAGTCGGAGTAATTAAATAAATACAAAAAGAATGGCTGGGGAATAAAAAAATAATACGTTTTAATAATAATTTGGTTTTTTTGTTATAAAATGAATTTCACTCTCTCTCTCCCCGTCTATATATATATATATATATATATATATATATATATATATATATTTATTATATATATTGTATATTTTTTTTAAGCATTTTTGAAGGTGCGCCGCTACTTCGCGGATTTTCAGTTTTCGCGGGTGGTCTCGGTCCCCATTAACCGCGATAACCGAGGGTTCACTGTACTCCATAAAATTTACAAAAAGCGAGGTGAAACACTCAATCAGGGCTGCTTTTTTTAACATTTCTCGAGGGCCATGGCGAGCCATTTCAAAAAAGCTGCACAACTAACGTATAAAATATTGATAAATTTGCTCGGCCTGATGTGTGTGTAAAGTTTTACGAGTTGTCGTTCATATTTAGAACCTCATAATCAGCGTTGTTTTATTGCCGAACAGTGCAATGCCACTCCCACAACTTTTCACGAAAAAGGACAAATTTCGTATTGTGACATCCTCATGGCCGAAACAGTCATCCGAGCATATATGAGGGCAACCTTGTTGAGTTGCACGGAGAAAAACATCCAAGAAAATAACTTGTATTAGCTTTTACCAGTTGGTGGCGCTACTACTACGATGAAAAATAAGTCGGTAGATGTCTTCAGGGCTGAAGTATCCTCAAATGTGTACAACTTCGAGAAGATAGGATCATCTGAGTCATGTTGCCGGAGCTTTTGTTGCCACAGAGTACAATCGGACTTTTCAGCACCGTAATAGCCACGCCTTTTGCCAAAACGTCACAAAATTCGGCAGAGAGTAAGATCATTGTCTTGAGTCTTTTCTGACTAATTTCCAGTCGGATTCGTCAAAAGGGCACCGTGCAGTACGTGAAAATTAAAATAAAAACAAATTTTTGATTCCACTTGGCGGCACTGTGTGTATAACAAAATAATAACATTAAGATGTCTTCAGGTCGGGACGTTTTATTTACAGGTGAAGGTTTGGATTTTTAGGAGCATGTGCAGGGGAGTTATTAAGCATTCATTTATTTGTATTAGGTTCATTTTGTCTTCTTATTATTGATATTTGACTGATTCATTAAAAGCAGACAATTATGTTTTAGGTTAATTTTTTCACTGACATGTTTCGGCGAGTCTTTCGCCTTCTTCAGAGTGTCGCATGATGGTGTCTTGAGCTGATGTTCCATGAGGGTGTGACTTACCTGTTAAAAAAAATGAAAAAAATCAGAGCAGTAAAAGAACAAGCACAACATGAACATTACAAATCAGCAATCACTGACCACTGCAAAAGGGAAAACCACATCATGGACCGGGAGAAGGGCAGGGTCATCCGCACAGAAGAGAACAAACAACAGCGCTGGATCAGAGAGGCCATTGAGATCTGCAAGCGAGGCATAAAAACCATGAACAGAGACAAGGGAGCCTTCATCCTCTCTACCACCTGGACCAGCATCTTGGCGGAGTGAACGGACAGCGGGGGGCGTGACTTGCCTTCATTCTTGTGTCAGGTAAGTCACGCCCTCATGGAACATCATCTGATAAAGACGGGTCACAAGGCACCATCATGTGACACTCTGAAGAAGGCGAAAGACTTTCGTATTGTGACATGCTCAAGGCCTAAACACTCATCCGAGCAAATATAAGGTAGATTTTGTTAACCTGCCCGGAGAAAAACATCAACGAAAATAATTTGTATTTGTTTTAACCAGTTGGTGGCGCTACCACTGCGATCAAAAATAAGTTGGCAGCCGTCTTCAGGGCCTGAATATCCTCAAATGTGAAAAATTTCGAGAAGATGGATCATCTGAATCATTTTGCAGGAACTTTTGTTGCCACGGAGAATAATCAGACTCTGCGGCACCGTAATAGCCACGCCCTTCGAAGGAAAGTCACAAAAATAGGGATAGAGTAAGATCAATGTCTTGAGTCTTTTCTAGCCAATTTTCAATCAGATTCGTTAAAAGGGCACCGTGCAGTACGTCAAAATGTAAAAAATGATATTGATTGGCGCAAGGTGTATAACTGAATATAAACATATAGATGTCTTCAGGTACAGACTCTTTATGTACATGTGAAGTTTTGGATTTTTAGCAGCATGTGCAGGAGAGTTATTAAGCATTTTGTCCATTGCGGCGAAGGAAATCTTAAGTGAAAACTTTGAAGCCCCGCCCCCGTCATATAGTATTTCGGAAACAAAAAATTTTAGCCCCAGTGTTTGTCCCAGGTCTTCAGATGCTACAGACAGAATTTTAAGGCAATCAGATGAAGCCTTTAGGATCAGGGTGCAAAAGAATGACCCCTGTAAACATGCAAAAAAGGGCAAAAGTCGGACTTTCAAAAATTCATAACTCACTTCCTGTTCATATTAGACGTTAAAATATCAAATTTTTCGCCATGCCCGATGAGACTGCCAAGTTTGGTGAGTTTTTGTGCATGTTTCGGGGGTCAAAAATGCGATCGAACAATCGGAAAAATAATAATAATAATAATTTCTACAAAAACAATAGGGACTTCTTAGCGGTCGCTGCTCAGGCCCTAATAATAATAATAATAATAATAATAATAATAAAAGTAATAATATTTTCTACAAAAACAATAGGGACCTCGCCGCGGTCGCTGCTCGGGCCCCAATAATAATTTCTACACAAAGTCCATTGTGGAGACCCGCCCCCTTTTAAGTAAATTCAAAATGGCCGACTTCCTGTAAAACCTAGCTCATTGCTCCAAGAGACTTTTTTGTAGGTCTTGGTCTTATACATACAGTGAACCCTCGCTACTTCGAGGTTCACCTTTCGCGGGTTCAGTGCTTCGCGGGTCTAAAAAATATTCGGGGGCATTGTAGTTTCGCCGAGCGGCACGACGGGGCGCTGGAGCGGTTAGACGGCCGGCGTGCGCCGAAGAAGAGCGTGGGCGAAGAGGAGAGTGGACGAAGAAGAGCACGTTCCCCCGGACACGATCGGTGGCGACGTTTCGCGCGGTTCGGACCGTACCAGAGCTCCGGCCGGCGTGCGTGGCAGTTAAGCCGTAGAGGAGCACCTTCCCCGGGCACGGGCGGTTCCAAGCGGCCCCTGAGTTTAACCGAATGGAAGCTCCGGAGGAGGAGGGCATGCTCGCGTCACAGTAAGCCGAAGAGGAGCACCTTCCCCGGGCACGGGCGGTTCCAAGCGGCCCCTAAGTTTAACCGAATGGAAGCTCCGGAGGAGGAGGGCATGCTCGCGTCACAGTAAGCCGAAGAGGAGCACCTTCCCCGGGCACGGGCGGTGCCAAGCGGCCCCTAAGTTTAACCGAATGGAAGCTCCGGGGGAGGAGGGCGGGCGTGTGTCACAGTTAAGCCGAATTGGAGCACCTCTTCTGCCGGGCACGAGCGGAGCGCGAGGCTGTCAGTTATGAATGAATAAATGAATAAATAAATAAAGAATGCCACCTTTCATTTCACAGGGCACACCGGACGGCGTACCAGCAGGTAAAAGTCGGAGTAATTAAATAAATACAAAAAGAATGGTTGGGGAATAAAAAAATAATAAGTTTTAATAATAATTTGTTTTTTTTTGTTATAACATGAATTTCACTCTCTCTCTCTCTCTCTCCCCCCGTATATATATATATATATATATATATATATATATATTTATATATTTATTATATATATTGTATATTTTTTTTAAGCATTTTTGAAGGTGCGCCGCTACTTCGCGGATTTTCAGTTTTCGCGGGTGGTCTCGGTCCCCATTAACCGCGATAACCGAGGGTTCACTGTACTCCATAAAATTTACAAAAAGCGAGGTGAAACACTCAACCAGGGCTGCTTTTTTGAACATTTCTCGAGGGCCATGGTGAGCCATTTCAAAAAAGCTGCACAACTAACGTATAAAATATTGATAAATTTGCTCGGCCTGATGTGTGTGTAAAGTTTCACGAGTTGTTGTTCATATTTAGAACCTCATAATCAGCGTTGTTTTATTGCCGAACAGTGCAATGCCAGGAGGACAAATTTCGTATTATGACATCCTCATGGCCCGAAACAGTCATCAGAGCATATATGAGGGCGACCTTGTTGAGTTGCACGGAGAAAAACATCCAAGAAAATAACTTGTATTAGTTATTAGCAGTTGGTGGCGCTACTACTACGATGAAAAATAAGTTGGTAGATGTCTTCAGGGCTTAAGTATCCTCAAATGTGTGCAACTTCGAGAAGATAGGATCATCTGAGTCATGTTGCTGGAGCTTTTGTTGCCACAGAGTACAATCGGACTTTTCAGCACCGTAATAGCCACGCCTTTTGCCAAAACGTCACAAAATTCGGCAGAGAGTAAGATCATTGTCTAGAGTCTTTTCTGACTAATTTTCAGTCGAATTCGTCAAAAGGGCACCGTGCAGTACGTGAAAATTAAAATAAAAAAAAATTTTTGATTCCACTTGGCGGCACTGTGTGTATAACAAAATAATAACATTAAGATGTCTTCAGGTCAGGACGTTTTATTTACAGGTGAAGGTTTGGATTTTTAGGAGCATGTGCAGGGGAGTTATTAAGCATTAATTTATTTGTATTAGGTTCATTTTGTCTTCTTATTATTGATATTTGACTGATTCATTAAAAGCAGACAATTATGTTTTAGGATAATTTTTTACCTGACATGTTTCGGCGAGTCTTTCGCCTTCTTCAGAGTGTCGCATGATGGTGTCTTGAGCTGATGTTCCATGAGGGTGTGACTTACCTGTCAAAAAAATGAAAAAATCAGAGCAGTAAAAGAACAAGCACAACATGAACATTACAAATCAGCAATCACTGACCACTGCAAAAGGGAAAACCACATCATGGACCGGGAGAAGGGCAGGGTCATCCGCACAGAAGAGAACAAACAACAGCGCTGGATCAGAGAGGCCATTGAGATCTGCAAGCGAGGCATAAAAACCATGAACAGAGACAAGGGAGCCTTCATCCTCTCTACCACCTGGACCAGCATCTTGGCAGAGTGAACGGACAGCGGGGGGCGTGACTTGCCTTCATTCTTGTGACAGGTAAGTCACGCCCTCATGGAACATCAGCTGATAAAGACGGGTCACAAGACACCATCATGTGACACTCTGAAGAAGGCGAAAGACTTTTGTATTGTGACATGCTCAAGGCCTAAACACTCATCCGAGCAAATATAAGGTAGATTTTGTTAACCTGCCCGGAGAAAAACATCAACGAAAATAATTTGTATTTGTTTTAACCAGTTGGTGGCGCTACCACTGCGATCAAAAATAAGTTGGCAGCCGTCTTCAGGGCCTGAATATCCTCAAATGTGAAAAATTTCGAGAAGATGGATCATCTGAATCATTTTGCAGGAACTTTTGTTGCCACGGAGAATAATCAAACTCTGCGGCACCGTAATAGCCACGCCCTTCGAAGGAAAGTCACAAAAATAGGGATAGAGTAAGATCAATGTCTTGAGTCTTTTCTAGCCAATTTTCAATCAGATTCGTTAAAAGGGCACCGTGCAGTACGTCAAAATGTAAAAAATGATATTGATTGGCGCAAGGTGTATAACTGAATATAAACATATAGATGTCTTCAGGTACAGACTCTTTATGTACATGTGAAGTTTTGGATTTTTAGCAGCATGTGCAGGAGAGTTATTAAGCATTTTGTCCATTGCGGCGAAGGAAATCTTAAGTGAAAACTTTGAAGCCCCGCCCCCGTCATATAGTATTTCGGAAACAAAAAATTTTAGCCCCAGTGTTTGTCCCAGGTCTTCAGATGCTACAGACAGAATTTTAAGGCAATCAGATGAAGCCTTTAGGATCAGGGTGCAAAAGAATGACCCCTGTAAACATGCAAAAAAGGGCAAAAGTCGGACTTTCAAAAATTCATAACTCACTTCCTGTTCATATTAGACGTTAAAATATCAAATTTTTCGCCATGCCCGATGAGACTGCCAAGTTTGGTGAGTTTTTGTGCATGTTTCGGGGGTCAAAAATGCGATCGAACAATCGGAAAAATAATAATAATAATAATTTCTACAAAAACAATAGGGACTTCTTAGCGGTCGCTGCTCAGGCCCTAATAATAATAATAATAATAATAATAATAATAAAAGTAATAATATTTTCTACAAAAACAATAGGGACCTCGCCGCGGTCGCTGCTCGGGCCCCAATAATAATTTCTACACAAAGTCCATTGTGGAGACCCGCCCCCTTTTAAGTAAATTCAAAATGGCCGACTTCCTGTAAAACCTAGCTCATTGCTCCAAGAGACTTTTTTGTAGGTCTTGGTCTTATACATACAGTGAACCCTCGCTACTTCGAGGTTCACCTTTCGCGGGTTCAGTGCTTCGCGGGTCTAAAAAATATTCGGGGGCATTGTAGTTTCGCCGAGCGGCACGACGGGGCGCTGGAGAGGTTAGACGGCCGGCGTGCGCCGAAGAAGAGCGTGGGCGAAGAGGAGAGTGGACGAAGAAGAGCACGTTCCCCCGGACACGATCGGTGGCGACGTTTCGCGCGGTTCGGACCGTACCAGAGCTCCGGCCGGCGTGCGTGGCAGTTAAGCCGTAGAGGAGCACCTTCCCCGGGCACGGGCGGTTCCAAGCGGCCCCTGAGTTTAACCGAATGGAAGCTCCGGAGGAGGAGGGCATGCTCGCGTCACAGTAAGCCGAAGAGGAGCACCTTCCCCGGGCACGGGCGGTGCCAAGCGGCCCCTAAGTTTAACCGAATGGAAGCTCCGGGGGAGGAGGGCGGGCGTGTGTCACAGTTAAGCCGAATTGGAGCACCTCTTCTGCCGGGCACGAGCGGAGCGCGAGGCTGTCAGTTATGAATGAATAAATGAATAAATAAATAAAGAATGCCACCTTTCATTTCACAGGGCACACCGGACGGCGTACCAGCAGGTAAAAGTCGGAGTAATTAAATAAATACAAAAAGAATGGTTGGGGAATAAAAAAATAATAAGTTTTAATAATAATTTGTTTTTTTTGTTATAACATGAATTTCACTCTCTCTCTCTCTCTCTCCCCCCGTATATATATATATATATATATATATATATATATATATATATATATATCTATATTTATATATTTATTATATATATTGTATATTTTTTTTAAGCATTTTTGAAGGTGCGCCGCTACTTCGCGGATTTTCAGTTTTCGCGGGTGGTCTCGGTCCCCATTAACCGCGATAACCGAGGGTTCACTGTACTCCATAAAATTTACAAAAAGCGAGGTGAAACACTCAACCAGGGCTGCTTTTTTGAACATTTCTCGAGGGCCATGGTGAGCCATTTCAAAAAAGCTGCACAACTAACGTATAAAATATTGATAAATTTTCTCGGCCTGATGTGTGTGTAAAGTTTCACGAGTTGTTGTTCATATTTAGAACCTCATAATCAGCGTTGTTTTATTGCCGAACAGTGCAATGCCACTCCCACAACTTTTCATGAAAAAGGACAAATTTCGTATTATGACATCCTCATGGCCCGAAACAGTCATCCGAGCATATATGAGGGCGACCTTGTTGAGTTGCACGGAGAAAAACATCCAAGAAAATAACTTGTATTAGCTATTAGCAGTTGGTGGCGCTACTACTACGATGAAAAATAAGTTGGTAGATGTCTTCAGGGCTTAAGTATCCTCAAATGTGTGCAACTTCGAGAAGATAGGATCATCTGAGTCATGTTGCTGGAGCTTTTGTTGCCACAGAGTACAATCGGACTTTTCAGCACCGTAATAGCCACGCCTTTTGCCAAAACGTCACAAAATTCGGCAGAGAGTAAGATCATTGTCTAGAGTCTTTTCTGACTAATTTTCAGTCGGATTCGTCAAAAGGGCACCGTGCAGTACGTGAAAATTAAAATTAAAAAAAATTTTTGATTCCACTTGGCGGCACTGTGTGTATAACAAAATAATAACATTAAGATGTCTTCAGGTCAGGACGTTTTATTTACAGGTGAAGGTTTGGATTTTTAGGAGCATGTGCAGGGGAGTTATTAAGCATTAATTTATTTGTATTAGGTTCATTTTGTCTTCTTATTATTGATATTTGACTGATTCATTAAAAGCAGACAATTATGTTTTAGGATAATTTTTTACCTGACATGTTTCGGCGAGTCTTTCGCCTTCTTCAGAGTGTCGCATGATGGTGTCTTGAGCTGATGTTCCATGAGGGTGTGACTTACCTGTCAAAAAAATGAAAAAATCAGAGCAGTAAAAGAACAAGCACAACATGAACATTACAAATCAGCAATCACTGACCACTGCAAAAGGGAAAACCACATCATGGACCGGGAGAAGGGCAGGGTCATCCGCACAGAAGAGAACAAACAACAGCGCTGGATCAGAGAGGCCATTGAGATCTGCAAGCGAGGCATAAAAACCATGAACAGAGACAAGGGAGCCTTCATCCTTTCTACCACCTGGACCAGCATCTTGGCAGAGTGAACGGACAGCGGGGGGCGTGACTTGCCTTCATTCTTGTGACAGGTAAGTCACGCCCTCATGGAACATCAGCTGATAAAGACGGGTCACAAGACACCATCATGTGACACTCTGAAGAAGGCGAAAGACTTTTGTATTGTGACATGCTCAAGGCCTAAACACTCATCCGAGCAAATATAAGGTAGATTTTGTTAACCTGCCCGGAGAAAAACATCAACGAAAATAATTTGTATTTGTTTTAACCAGTTGGTGGCGCTACCACTGCGATCAAAAATAAGTTGGCAGCCGTCTTCAGGGCCTGAATATCCTCAAATGTGAAAGATTTCGAGAAGATGGATCATCTGAATCATTTTGCAGGAACTTTTGTTGCCACGGAGAATAATCAGACTCTGCGGCACCGTAATAGCCACGCCCTTCGAAGGAAAGTCACAAAAATAGGGATAGAGTAAGATCAATGTCTTGAGTCTTTTCTAGCCAATTTTCAATCAGATTCGTTAAAAGGGCACCGTGCAGTACGTCAAAATGTAAAAAATGATATTGATTGGCGCAAGGTGTATAACTGAATATAAACATATAGATGTCTTCAGGTACAGACTCTTTATGTACATGTGAAGTTTTGGATTTTTAGCAGCATGTGCAGGAGAGTTATTAAGCATTTTGTCCATTGCGGCGAAGGAAATCTTAAGTGAAAACTTTGAAGCCCCGCCCCTGTCATATAGTATTTCGGAAACAAAAAATTTTAGCCCCAGTGTTTGTCCCAGGTCTTCAGATGCTACAGACAGAATTTTAAGGCAATCAGATGAAGCCTTTAGGATCAGGGTGCAAAAGAATGACCCCTGTAAACATGCAAAAAAGGGCAAAAGTCGGACTTTCAAAAATTCATAACTCACTTCCTGTTCATATTAGACGTTAAAATATCAAATTTTTCGCCATGCCCGATGAGACTGCCAAGTTTGGTGAGTTTTTGTGCATGTTTCGGGGATCAAAAATGCGATCGAACAATCGGAAAAATAATAATAATAATAATTTCTACAAAAACAATAGGGACTTCGCAGCGGTCGCTGCTCAGGCCCTAATAATAATAATAATAATATTATTAATAATAAAAGTAATAATATTTTCTACAAAAACAATAGGGACCTCGCAGCCGTCGCAGCTCGGGCCCGAATAACAATTTCTAGAAAAACAATAGGGACCTCGCAGCGGTCACTGCTCGGGCCCTAATAATAATAATAAAAATAATAATAATTTCCACAAAAACAATGGGGACCTCGTAGCGGTCGCTGCTCGGCCCGAATAATAATTTCTACAAAAACAATAGGGACCTCGCCGCCGTCGCTGCTCGGGCCCCAATAATAATTTCTACACATAGTCCATTGTGGTGACCCGCCCCCTTTTAAGTAAATTCAAAATGGCCGACTTCCTGTAAAACCTAGCTCATTGCTCCAAGAGACTTTTTTGTAGGTCTTGGTCTTATACATACAGTGAACCCTCGCTACTTCGAGGTTCACCTTTCGCGGGTTCAGTGCTTCGCGGGTCTAAAAAATATTCGGGGGCATTGTAGTTTCGCCGAGCGGCTGTTAGGATATGTCACCAATTTTGTGTATTCATAATCATGTTTCATACACTATTTGTATCACTAATAACTGTATACACACAGACACTCATTTAGCACACATGAGCACAGCTTGAACACACACACACACACACACACACACATTCGGTTTCAAGTTTCTGAATCTTCGAGCTGAAGTTTTAAACTGACTGTTGTGATTGGTTGTTTCCTGCCTGCCTGCTAGAATTCCAGAAGACAGCCCCCCTCTTTGTCTCTTTATGTCCGGAGGAGAGTGAGAGGAGGGGGTCAGATGAAGGGAGTGTGGGAGGCCGAACAGGCCTGTTCGGCCTCCGGCTCTCTCTCTCTCACCAACTCGCAAATTGGAAAATAAAACTTTGCTTGATTGACTTTGGACATTCAGCCATCATTATTTAAATAATTCCCGGTGTAAAAAAGGCGTCAGGGCCGTTTTAAACCTGACATTTATTTGGTGGAGAATGCGGGCAGCCGCACTCGGACGGGCGTCGTCGTTGGATCTTTTGGACGCCATCGAATCTGACGTCAGCGCTTCAACATTGAGAAAGCGAGGCCTCCAAGTTCCTGCGACGGCGCACCGCCCGGATGCCGGTTGCCGATAGGACAAGGCTGATCCAGAGGAAATCAGGTATTGTTTTTCAAATTATTTTGTGCCACCATTTTAAAATTTAAAATATTAACACAATTCGTAAGGGGTGATTTATGTGGGTAAGACAGCGCGCGCAGAGGCCGGGCCTCGACCGTTTAGTCAGTACGGTAACAAAAACTGCATCGTGCTAGTCCAAGGAGTTATGTAAAAATAATCGGTAGCGAATTAGGCCATAACTCATCGGTAGCGAATTGACCATAACTCGTTGAAACTGAGCAAATTTTAGACACGGATAGCACGGTGAACAAATTGATTTGTTCCTCGGCGTCGATGGTAGCGAATTTGGCCATAAACTGAGCAAATTTTAGAGATTGATCCGCCTAGAGAAGGGAGACAAAGTTTCCGCGAAAATTAAAAGGTTCCCTCCGGTGTCGACAATGGAAAAGAGTGGCAATCAGGAGAAGGTCTTACTCACAATTTCACATTGAAATTCAGGGAATAATAAGGAATTATTTTCGGTGGTTTTTATTTGAAGTGTTTTGGGGGCTGTGCAGCTGTGTGTGTGTGAACAAAGGAACAAGTTTGAGTCAGTGAGAATGTGTGTGCGTGCGTGCGTGCGTGTGTGTGTGTGTGGGTTTGGAGAAGTAGCAGAACAGACAACAGCAAAAGAAGAGGTCTGGCTGGGGCAAGCCTGAAGGATCAGGTTTCAGGGTAGTGAGAGAAGAATTTGCAGAGAAGCTGAAGAAAAAAAAAAAAAAAAAAAACCCCACACACACACAACGTCAGATGTGGAATGATCGTTTTGCTTGTGGATGTTTGCGGAAAAACTGTTTGCAAAATGAATGAATGGTGTGATTGGGGATTACAAATACCATTTGGTATTTTATCCCATGTACTGCAGTAAGGGTAATAAACAGGACCAGTATTTGAGAATGACAGAGAAAGTTGTTGGCTGCCAGGATGGCCGAGTGGTCTAAGGCGTCGCGTTCAGGACCCAGTCTCCCCAGGAGGCCTGGGTTCGAATCTCGAATTTCCCCATTGTGGGACTAATAAAGGGCATCTTAAGAAGGTAAAGAAGGGGGAGGGGGGTTGCAACTGCCCCCCTGTATCCTGAGAAACCCCCCAAAAAGACAGATAAACCAATAAAGCGCTCACCTCAATGTGCTGCGTGTATAAGTGGCAGTGTGCATTTGTGGCAGAGGCTGCATTGGCCCTATAGGGCTGCACATACATACTTATTATGGGCAAAAGATAAAGATGGATTGTGTTGCTGTTATACTAACATGTTATTGTTGTTTGTAGTTGTTCAGTGTTGAGAACTGTGTGTGTCGTTTTGTGGGCCCGTGTATATGTCTGTGTGTCTGTCTGTGTGTCTAAATGTCAGGGAGAGTGATAAAAGTGGCTGGAATTATGCTAAAAGGATTGATGAAGTAGAGATAAAATGGAATCAAGGATTAGTAACCAACAAAAGGCTACTTATGAGTGACGAGATCTTATTGAGAAAAATAATTCACAAATTTACAAAAGAAGTTAATAAAGAAGATGATTTGAGGAGATAAATTCATTTAAATTAGAAATTAAATAAAATAACTTATACAACGGGATAGGCTTAAAAGAAAAGAGAGAAATAGCCTGATGTGCGTTTTCTGAAAAATAAAAAAAATTTAACCCAGATGTCTAGGATGGTTTAAAAAGATGAGTGAAGATAAGGAAGTTCATCAAAAAACAGGATCCTGATAAAATTCAGTATTTAGACAAATGGATAGCTGAGCATGGCTTTAATGGTCAGTTAAAAACACGAAAAATAGCCGCATTGCAGAAATCAATCATAGCAAAGACAAAGAAAGACCCCAAAAAGATGAAGACAAATGGCTTTGAGGAAACAGAATATTGGATGAGGGTAGCCTTAAAAAGAGAAGAGGGTGACAAGAAACAGAAAAGATGAGACATTTAGGCAATACAAAGTGAGAATGACAGCTGTGTTTCAAAACCACAGCGGGCTGCAGGAAGATGGTGATGTGGATGGGGCATTTCAACAGCAGTTGAAGAATGCTTTACATGCAGGATCAAGAGAGGAAATTCATAAGTGGGTAAATAAACATAACATTTGCCTGCCAACAGGTACCCTGGAGGAGTATGTAAATCACGCCCTCCATGCTGAGAAGATAGAAAATAAAAAGAAACAGAGGTCTATAGACACTTTTTATCAGAATAAAGGTCAGAAAGTCTTTTATCAAGGTGGAAGAGGCTGAGACAAGGACGCCTTCCCACCGGAGATGATATTTGTTACAGTTGTGGCAGATCAGGACACTTTGCCAGAAACTGCCGTCAACCACACAGGAAGACCACACTAAAAGAAGGCCAGATAGCAAGAAATTGCCTTGAGAAGAAGCAGCCTTCAGCATGACTAAGTTTTTAAATGAAGAGGTTCTCCTAAATTTACAAAAGATATTGGCTTTTGATTAAATGATTGAGCTGAAATAACCGTATTGGTAATGGGACACCAATTACCCTTTTTATGTGACATTGGTGCAGATAGGATTGCTTATAATAAATCAATTTCAAATGATAGGGAAAGTGAGAAAGGGGCCATAGTTAGATGTGCAAGTGGAAAAATGGAACAGAGTAACAGAATTAGAACCTGTGTGGTTGAGGGACCCAGAAGGCCACTGAGTTGGTTGCATGAATTGAAATTAGTTTTATTTTTACAGAATAATGAGAGCCCAAGTTGTGGGGATGTGATTAATTTACAGAAAAAGTTTAGTGATGAGACAATTTATACTTACATGACTCAATAGACAAGATATATCATTTTGATGATGGTTTTTACTTAATTGTATACTTGCGTCTCCTTCAGAAAGGGAGAAGTAGGTGTTATGAAATTTTAACAATTGGATGAAGCTTTTGAAAGTGAACATGAGGAATTTTTGCAAAAACATAGGTGTTTCTTGATTTTTTTAAATTTTGATTCGAGACATTGGTAGGTTTGAGTGGTTGTGGAAAAACTACAGTGAATTTGGAAATTAGGAGCAGACTGTGGAGAGGCTCCTGTGAGGAGGAGGAAGAGAGAGAGTTCAGTGAGAGAAGGAGGATAGAAATTAGATTTTGCTTTTTGGTGAATTGAAGAAATAAATATTTTAGATTTCATATTCCAGTTGATCATGTTTATATTAAAGTAGGCCAGAGATGCAATGAAATGCAGAAATATAAATGATACAGGAAAAATTTGGCAAGGGCTATAATTTTCATTAAAGCAGAGAAGAAATTAGAAATTACAGATAACATTAATGTGTACTTGTCCACTTTAAGGTAGAATTGGTCAAAGTGAAATGAGTCAAGATTAGAAAAAAAAAAATAAAAAATAAAATAGAATTAACATGTTCATTCTGTGATAAGAAATTTGTGATTATGTAAAAAGGGAAAAAGAGAATTACAGGCTTTTCAAATAAAACAACCTAATTTAAATTGGCCAACTTGTAAAATGGAAAAGAAGATTTTAAATTATGCACAAAAAGCTTGAACGTGTTGAGCAGAAGGAAGAAAAAGAGAAAACATTTAAAAAAAAGAAGGAAGCAGAGAGTCTTGTGATAAACAATAACTTTTCAGGACGAAGAGAGAAGCAACAGAGGATCACATGGCGAAAGGAAAAAAAACTAACATAAAAAGTGTGTGTAGAAGGACTTCTACATCAACATGCGTTTTGCTTATTAAGCCGTGATACACTGACAATTGGACTTTAATATCAGAATCAATAAGCAAGGACGAATTTAACCAAAAGTCAAAACTTTAAAAGGTCGCATTGTCAGTGATAAGCGGGAAGAAAAATAGTAATAAAACTTTGCCAGACCACTTTTGTGTAAACACTTTCCTTGGGACTTTCATGACCTCCATTAAGTCCCTGACCTTTCATAGATAAAGTTGGAGCCCAAAGTCTCTCAGGGCTGTAATTTATGCGGCAGAGAAAGAGCCCAACAGGCTTGGGGTGAGTTTAAAACAACAGTATCATGGCCATAAAATGGGTTGTGTATGTTGGAACTTGTGGAGATACACTGCAAGATTGTATTTACAAAGCATCTTAATGCACTACCAAATTATTATTATAAGCCATTTGGGCAAACAGTGACTGCAAAAAATGGCTTCATGGACTTGTGTTGCTGCAGAAACACAGGAAAGTGAATCCATTTGCATATTAGTCACAACAATTTGGATTTCGTGGCAGAGAACCACTTAAGAGTGTGATCAAGAGCTTTCACTGCTGCTTTAAGGAATGAAAAAATGACATTCCATCACACGACATTCACATTGCACGGCGATTTAATTGTAACATTACATTAATAAGGTGCGATGCATTTAAGCCCAGCGTCATTCTTTTTCCACGCACCATTTAGAAGGCGCCACACGACTGTGGAGCCGTCCAAATTTTCACCAAACCCAGGACTTGACTTTTTGACATTTTTTCCTCCCGACTGGAGGAGTTAAGACGTGTAAAGACATGAAGACCAGGTGCACCTTCCAGACTGATAAGAAAGTGTCTGAGAACCAAGGTTATAGGAAGAAATCACGCTGACTTTTATGCGATGGGAGTATTAGTAGTGTGATACCAACAGATAACTTGTAAAAGAGAGAAATTGTTAGGATAAGCAGGAAGAGCGTAGGCGGTTGTGAGCTAATTAAAATTTGGAGTTTCCCATCTTGTATGAGCTGTATGGTTACAATGTGAACTCACAGTCAAGATAAAATGTTCTTGTGTTCTGTTGATTTTGGGCGAACGGGTGCTTTAAAAATCACAAAAGATAAAAGAAAAGTTGCGCATAAAGCACGTCTAAGTAAGTATTTGTAAATTAAAAAAAAATTCTGAACAGAAAATGACACGATTACGATTGAATAAAGGCTGGAGCCAAGCCATAACCCCAGAGTCAACAAAGCACAAGAGGTTTAATGAAAGCACACACACACACACACACACACACACAGTAAATCAACTTGACAAGTTAATCTCAGGCCAGGGAAAAAGGCACCACTAATTGAACATGCACATTGGGTGGACAATGATGCAAACATTGAGTGAGACACGAGCAGACGTCGTGCCTCAACAGGGAGGAGATATCATATGGAATTGTTCCCACATACAGACTTTTCAACAAAAATTTTTTTTGGACACTGTTATTTGTTTGGGTTGCAATATTGTTTGACTATGATTGATATGTTTTCAAAATGGATCAAGTTGTTTCCAACAACACATGCTGATGCTAAAAACGATTGGGAAAAGTGTTGTGTAATCAAATTATCCTGACATTTGGAATTTCAAGAAGTGATTTGAAGTGAAAATGATGCATTTTGTGAATGATGTTGTAACAAGTGGGACAGTTGTTAAAAAATGGACTCAAAGCGTCACTGCGCATACAGTCTGCAGGACTTGTGGAACGCACTAATGGAAAAAAAAAAAAAAAAAAAAAAAGAGACAATGGCCAGACTGTGTTTCAATCACAGCAATGAGGACAATGCCAGCCGAAGGAAGGACACTATCCCCTATAGACTCTCAGGTTCATCAGAACCACCAACGAAAAACATGTTTGACCGAAAAAGATCCAAAAGACGCCAATACTGGTCAAGTGTGTTCTGATTTACAGAAATCACGTCCGTGTGGGAGACCAACTCTTCTTCAAGGTGTTGAAACGACTCCGTTGGGGGGAAGTGAATGCTGAGATGGCCCTCGCCAGATGATGGCGGTGACCCCGACGCAGCAAAGGTCGCGGGGCGTGGCAGCTGGATCCACCAGTTGCAGTACAAACGTCACCGGTTTCCAGCTAAAGGCCTAGCAACGCGAATCCCTCGAACAGGAGTCCACCTGAGTCACAATCTCGGACCACACGCACATCAGAACCACACCACCAGCCACAGATACGAATGTTGAAGCCACAGAATAAAAAGATTAGATATGGTTTGGAAATTAATGACGTACATAAAGAAATTTTAGCCTTGATTGAAGAACATAATTGCATTTAAAGTTTTAAAAATGAAACAATTATTGATGTTATGACCACTATGAAGAATTTGAAAGACAATATATCGGGATAATTATGGTTTTCATTTTTGTTATGTGTAGACTGTTTTTGTTACATTATTTTTCTGACAAAAATGATGATTAATTGCATGTTTGTTACCCAAAAGTAACATTACAATCTGATTGATGTTGAGTATGACAAACTCAAACTGGACAATGACGAACTCGAACTGGACACTGAAACGTAAAAAGAATATGGACTTGTCGCTCAAGCCCCACACGTGCATACATATACACCACACACGAAGATCCGGGAGGTAAAGACGGCTGTCTCCTCCTACAGCGAGGCAAGGGGCCTGCATCAAGTCACCCCAGGGACAAGCTCTGCGTGGAGACAGTTTTGTTATTTTTCACTAGGCACATTGAAATGTATTTTTATATGTTTTATTCCCTGATGGTCATCAAATGATGAAGATCTCGTTCCACGTCGGAAGAGAGGAGAGGAATTTTTGTCCCTACTGAGGGTTTTTCGCCTCTCCACTGTTGTATGATTTCATAATGATGATCTGTCCTAAAGCCGTAGGGCCATGATTTTGAATTCACAACAGGTGGGAATGTTAGGATATGTCACCAATTTTGTGTATTCATAATCATGTTTCATACACTATTTGTATCACTAATAACTGTATACACAGACACTCATTTAGCACACATGAGCACAGCTTGAACACACACACACACACACACACACATTCGGTTTCAAGTTTCTGAATCTTCGAGCTGAAGTTTTAAACTGACTGTTGTGATTGGTTGTTTCCTGCCTGCCTGCTAGAATTCCAGAAGACAGCCCCCCTCTTTGTCTCTTTATGTCCGGAGGAGAGTGAGAGGAGGGGGTCAGATGAAGGGAGTGTGGGAGGCCGAACAGGCCTGTTCGGCCTCCGGCTCTCTCTCTCTCACCAACTCGCAAATTGGAAAATAAAACTTTGCTTGATTGACTTTGGACATTCAGCCATCATTATTTAAATAATTCCCGGTGTAAAAAAGGCGTCAGGGCCGTTTTAAACCTGACACGGCACGACGGGGCGCTGGAGCGGTTAGACGGCCGGCGTGCGCCGAAGAAGAGCGTGGGCGAAGAGGAGAGTGGACGAAGAAGAGCACGTTCCCCCGGACACGATCGGTGGCGACGCTTCGCGCGGTTCGGACCGTACCAGAGCTCCGGCCGGCGTGCGTGGCAGTTAAGCCGTAGAGGAGCACCTTCCCCGGGCACGGGCGGTTCCAAGCGGCCCCTGAGTTTAACCGAATGGAAGCTCCGGAGGAGGAGGGCATGCTCGCGTCACAGTAAGCCGAAGAGGAGCACCTTCCCCGGGCACGGGCAGTTCCAAGCGGCCCCTAAGTTTAACCGAATGGAAGCTCCGGAGGAGGAGGGCATGCTCGCGTCACAGTAAGCCGAAGAGGAGCACCTTCCCCGGGCACGGGCGGTGCCAAGCGGCCCCTAAGTTTAACCGAATGGAAGCTCCGGGGGAGGAGGGCGGGCGTGTGTCACAGTTAAGCCGAATTGGAGCACCTCTTCTGCCGGGCACGAGCGGAGCGCGAGGCTGTCAGTTATGAATGAATAAATGAATAAATAAATAAAGAATGCCACCTTTCATTTCACAGGGCACACCGGACGGCGTACCAGCAGGTAAAAGTCGGAGTAATTAAATAAATACAAAAAGAATGGTTGGGGAATAAAAAAATAATAAGTTTTAATAATAATTTGTTTTTTTTGTTATAACATGAATTTCACTCTCTCTCTCTCTCTCTCCCCCCGTATATATATATATATATATATAAATATATATATATATATATATATTTATATATTTATTATATATATTGTATATTTTTTTTAAGCATTTTTGAAGGTGCGCCGCTACTTCGCGGATTTTCAGTTTTCGCGGGTGGTCTCGGTCCCCATTAACCGCGATAACCGAGGGTTCACTGTACTCCATAAAATTTACAAAAAGCGAGGTGAAACACTCAACCAGGGCTGCTTTTTTGAACATTTCTCGAGGGCCATGGTGAGCCATTTCAAAAAAGCTGCACAACTAACGTATAAAATATTGATAAATTTGCTCGGCCTGATGTGTGTGTAAAGTTTCACGAGTTGTTGTTCATATTTAGAACCTCATAATCAGCGTTGTTTTATTGCCGAACAGTGCAATGCCACTCCCACAACTTTTCATGAAAAAGGACAAATTTCGTATTATGACATCCTCATGGCCCGAAACAGTCATCCGAGCATATATGAGGGCGACCTTGTTGAGTTGCACGGAGAAAAACATCCAAGAAAATAACTTGTATTAGCTATTAGCAGTTGGTGGCGCTACTACTACGATGAAAAATAAGTTGGTAGATGTCTTCAGGGCTTAAGTATCCTCAAATGTGTGCAACTTCGAGAAGATAGGATCATCTGAGTCATGTTGCTGGAGCTTTTGTTGCCACAGAGTACAATCGGACTTTTCAGCACCGTAATAGCCACGCCTTTTGCCAAAACGTCACAAAATTCGGCAGAGAGTAAGATCATTGTCTAGAGTCTTTTCTGACTAATTTTCAGTCGGATTCGTCAAAAGGGCACCGTGCAGTACGTGAAAATTAAAATAAAAAAAATTTTTTGATTCCACTTGGCGGCACTGTGTGTATAACAAAATAATAACATTAAGATGTCTTCAGGTCAGGACGTTTTATTTACAGGTGAAGGTTTGGATTTTTAGGAGCATGTGCAGGGGAGTTATTAAGCATTAATTTATTTGTATTAGGTTCATTTTGTCTTCTTATTATTGATATTTGACTGATTCATTAAAAGCAGACAATTATGTTTTAGGATAATTTTTTACCTGACATGTTTCGGCGAGTCTTTCGCCTTCTTCAGAGTGTCGCATGATGGTGTCTTGAGCTGATGTTCCATGAGGGTGTGACTTACCTGTCAAAAAAATGAAAAAATCAGAGCAGTAAAAGAACAAGCACAACATGAACATTACAAATCAGCAATCACTGACCACTGCAAAAGGGAAAACCACATCATGGACCGGGAGAAGGGCAGGGTCATCCGCACAGAAGAAAACAAACAACAGCGCTGGATCAGAGAGGCCATTGAGATCTGCAAGCGAGGCATAAAAACCATGAACAGAGACAAGGGAGCCTTCATCCTCTCTACCACCTGGACCAGCATCTTGGCAGAGTGAACGGACAGCGGGGGGCGTGACTTGCCTTCATTCTTGTGACAGGTAAGTCACGCCCTCATGGAACATCAGCTGATAAAGACGGGTCACAAGACACCATCATGTGACACTCTGAAGAAGGCGAAAGACTTTTGTATTGTGACATGCTCAAGGCCTAAACACTCATCCGAGCAAATATAAGGTAGATTTTGTTAACCTGCCCGGAGAAAAACATCAACGAAAATAATTTGTATTTGTTTTAACCAGTTGGTGGCGCTACCACTGCGATCAAAAATAAGTTGGCAGCCGTCTTCAGGGCCTGAATATCCTCAAATGTGAAAAATTTCGAGAAGATGGATCATCTGAATCATTTTGCAGGAACTTTTGTTGCCACGGAGAATAATCAAACTCTGCGGCACCGTAATAGCCACGCCCTTCGAAGGAAAGTCACAAAAATAGGGATAGAGTAAGATCAATGTCTTGAGTCTTTTCTAGCCAATTTTCAATCAGATTCGTTAAAAGGGCACCGTGCAGTACGTCAAAATGTAAAAAATGATATTGATTGGCGCAAGGTGTATAACTGAATATAAACATATAGATGTCTTCAGGTACAGACTCTTTATGTACATGTGAAGTTTTGGATTTTTAGCAGCATGTGCAGGAGAGTTATTAAGCATTTTGTCCATTGCGGCGAAGGAAATCTTAAGTGAAAACTTTGAAGCCCCGCCCCTGTCATATAGTATTTCGGAAACAAAAAATTTTAGCCCCAGTGTTTGTCCCAGGTCTTCAGATGCTACAGACAGAATTTTAAGGCAATCAGATGAAGCCTTTAGGATCAGGGTGCAAAAGAATGACCCCTGTAAACATGCAAAAAAGGGCAAAAGTCGGACTTTCAAAAATTCATAACTCACTTCCTGTTCATATTAGACGTTAAAATATCAAATTTTTCGCCATGCCCGATGAGACTGCCAAGTTTGGTGAGTTTTTGTGCATGTTTCGGGGATCAAAAATGCGATCGAACAATCGGAAAAATAATAATAATAATAATTTCTACAAAAACAATAGGGACTTCGCAGCGGTCGCTGCTCAGGCCCTAATAATAATAATAATAATATTATTAATAATAAAAGTAATAATATTTTCTACAAAAACAATAGGGACCTCGCAGCCGTCGCAGCTCGGGCCCGAATAACAATTTCTAGAAAAACAATAGGGACCTCGCAGCGGTCACTGCTCGGGCCCTAATAATAATAATAAAAATAATAATAATTTCCACAAAAACAATGGGGACCTCGTAGCGGTCGCTGCTCGGGCCCAAATAATAATTTCTACAAAAACAATAGGGACCTCGCCGCCGTCGCTGCTCGGGCCCCAATAATAATTTCTACACATAGTCCATTGTGGTGACCCGCCCCCTTTTAAGTAAATTCAAAATGGCCGACTTCCTGTAAAACCTAGCTCATTGCTCCAAGAGACTTTTTTGTAGGTCTTGGTCTTATACATACAGTGAACCCTCGCTACTTCGAGGTTCACCTTTCGCGGGTTCAGTGCTTCGCGGGTCTAAAAAATATTCGGGGGCATTGTAGTTTCGCCGAGCGGCACGACGGGGCGCTGGAGCGGTTAGACGGCCGGCGTGCGCCGAAGAAGAGCGTGGGCGAAGAGGAGAGTGGACGAAGAAGAGCACGTTCCCCCGGACACGATCGGTGGCGACGTTTCGCGCGGTTCGGACTGTACCAGAGCTCCGGCCGGCGTGCGTGGCAGTTAAGCCGTAGAGGAGAACCTTCCCAGGGCACGGGCGGTGCCAAGCGGCCCCTAAGTTTAACCGAATGGAAGCTCCGGAGGAGGAGGGCATGCTCGCGTCACAGTAAGCCGAAGAGGAGCACCTTCCACGGGCACGGGCGGTTCCAAGCGGCCCCTAAGTTTAACCGAATGGAAGCTCCGGAGGAGGAGGGGATGCTCGCGTCACAGTAAGCCGAAGAGGAGCACCTTTCCCGGGCACGGGCGGTTTCAAGCGGCCCCTAAGTTTAACTGAATGGAAGCTCCGGAGGAGGAGGGCATGCTCGCGTCACAGTAAACCGAAGAGGAGCACCTTCCCCGGGCACGGGCAGTGCCAAGCGGCCCCTAAGTTTAACCGAATGGAAGTTCCGGGGGAGGAGGGCGGGCGTGTGTCACAGTTAAGCCGAATTGGAGCACCTCTTCCGCCCGGGCACGAGCGGAGCGCGAGGCTGTCAGTTATGAATGAATAAATGAATAAATAAATAAAGAATGCCACCTTTCATTTCACAGGGCACACCGGACGGCGTACCAGCAGGTAAAAGTCGGAGTAATTAAATAAATACAAAAAGAATGGCTGGGGAATTAAAAAATAATATGTTTTAATAATAATTTGTTTTTTTTGTTATAACATGAATTTCACTCTCTCTCTCCCCGTATATATATATATATATATATATATATATATATATATATATATATATATATATATATATATATATATATATATATATATATATTTATATATTTATTATATATATTGTATTTTTTTTAAGCATTTTTGAAGGTGTGCCGCTACTTCGCGGATTTTCAGTTTTCGCGGGTGGTCTCGGTCCCCATTAACCGCGATAACCGAGGGTTCACTGTACTCCATAAAATTTACAAAAGGCGAGGTGAAACACTCAACCAGGGCTGCTTTTTTGAACATTTCTTGAGGGCCATGGCGGGCCATTTCAAAAAAGCTGCACAACTAATGTATAAAATATTGATAAATTTGCTCGGCCTCATGTGTGTGTAAAGTTTCACGAGTTGTCGTTCATATTTACAACCTCATAATCAGCGTTGTTTTATTGCCGAACAGTGCAATGCCACTCCCACAACCTTTCACGAAAAAGGACGAATTTCGTATTGTGACATCCTCATGGCCGAAACAGTAATCCGAGCATATATGAGGGCGACCTTGTTGAGTTGCACGGAGAAAAACATCCAAGAAAATAACTTGTATTAGCTTTTACCAGTTGGTGGCGCTACTACTACGATGAAAAATAAGTTGGTAGAAGTCTTCAGGGCTGAAGTATCCTCAAATGTGTACAACTTCGAGAAGATAGGATCATCTGAGTCATGTTGCCGGAGCTTTTGTTGTCACAAAGTACAATCGGACTTTTCAGCACCGTAATAGCCACGCCTTTTGCCAAAACGTCACAAAATTCGGCAGAGAGTAAGATCATTGTCTTGAGTCTTTTCTGACTAATTTTCAGTCGGATTCGTCAGAAGGGCACCGTGCAGTACGTGAAAATTAAAATAAAAACAAATTTTTGATTCCACTTGGCGGCGCTGTGTGTAAAACAAAATAATAACATTAAGATGTCTTCAGGTCGGGACGTTTTATTTACAGGTGAAGGTTTGGATTTTTAGGAGCATGTGCAGGGGAGTTATTAAGCATTCATTTATTTGTATTAGGTTCATTTTGTCTTCTTATTATTGATATTTGACTGATTCATTAAAAGCAGACATTTATGTTTTAGGTTAATTTTTTACCTGACATGTTTCGGCGAGTCTTTCGCCTTCTTCAGAGTGTCGCATGATGGTGTCTTGAGACCAGTCTTTATCAGCTGATGTTCCATGAGGGTGTGACTTACCTGTCAAAAAAATTAAAAAATCAGAGCAGTAAAAGAACAAGCACAACATGAAAAAAATTTGAATATTCAAAATAAAAGTACACAAAGAAGTCACAATTTTTCCACATTAGTTACTTACGTAGTTCCTCTCAAATGCAGCTCAACACTGCATTGAATTAGAGCTTGATAAGCCTACACACAAAACATACAAAGCACATTGTGGCATGATTCTGAATGAGCCAATCTAGCATTTCAACATCTGTTCAACTGTTGGAATTTTAACTATTATCTGACTCTATTAACCAACATTCATCCAACAATTATGCGCGCTCGTTTTGGACACTGCATTGAATTAGAGCTTGATAAACCCACACACAAAACATACAAAGCACATTGTGGCATGATTCTGAATGAGCCAATCTAGCATTTCAATATCTGTTCAACTTTCATCTTGAATTTCTATTATTTAAATAACAGGCAACATTCAACAGTTAATATGTTTTGCTTTACTTACCCAAATCAAACACATCACAAAAAAGCCTTAAATGAGCTAGTGGAGTAGATTGTATTAATTTGAGTGAAAGCTTAAGTCTTTTGGAGAATTTTGGAGAGAGATCGAGGGACACTGTGTTTAGCGTCGTAGGCCCAATGCTAACAATATGTAGCTCGTTGTAAAGGTCCTCATAAAAATAAATAAAACACACAACGCTTATCAGTATGATTAAAAGGGTGATTATAATGTACTTAAGTTTTCCCCAAAATAATTCGAGTACGTACGTTGTTGATATACCCTCTGTGTTCTCGTCACTTATCATTTTAGCATACTGTGTTTTAGCTAACGCACCAAGCAGTTTTCCAACACAGGCAACCTTGAAAAATTACAAAACACATTGTAAAGTAAGTCTAAAAAATGAGAGCCAGACATTTACCCAAGATTAATTAATTAATTCAATTATCGTTCGGGACTCACCGTGCTTTCAGCTCTTCTGCCGCACCTCAAAGACCGCGTAGCTTGCATTCGCTCCTTTTCTCACAGTTTGAATATGCTGCCTTCAAAAGAATCTGTAATTTTGACAACTCCAACTTGAATCTACAAAAATCAAGCAATAAGGTAGAAATAACTTCAAATATACTTTGAATAAAGATCTTTCACAGCATACAGAATTAATAAAATAACATTAATTAATAATGTTGATTTTGTTTATTTAAAAAAAAGTAACTGTGTTGACTGTTGGATGTGGCTGACAATGCTGGACCTGCCTTGTCAAATAGTTCATAGATGACAATCTTAGCTGTCTGGTATATTATAAAATGTTATCTTGTCCCTTAAGGGTTATTAAGTCACAGTTGGGGGTACATGTAAATTCACAAAATATAACGTCCAGCCTTGTTAAATTTAGCATAGATAAATACATGAATTTAATTTTAATTTTAATAAATCAATCAATCCTCTGTACTGCTTCTTGTCCTCACAAGGGTCCCCGGGAGTGCTGGAGCCTATCCCAGCTGTCTTCGGGCAGTCGACAGGGTACACCCTGAACTGGTTGCCAGTCAATCGCAGGGCACACAGAGACAAGCAACCATCCGCTCTCACACTCAGACCTTGGACCAGTGACCAATCAACCTATCATGGATGTTTTTGGAAAGTGGGAGGAAACCGGCGAAAACCCTAGCAGGCACAGGGAGAACCTTGCACTTCTGTACTGTGATGCGGACTTGCTAACCAGTCCGCCACCGTGCCGCTTGTTCTAAAGAGTCCCAGAAAATAAAAACACCCGTCCCTTAGTCAAAAGCGGAAAAAGTCCAACAACAACCCGACCATAATTTGCATTGTTCCATAAGTTAAATCAATGTCAAACCTAATAAAAGCTGACTTCTGGTCCTCAAAAATCCTACACTTATTTTAGTCCTTTCACAATCTCGCAGCATAGGCTCCATGGCCATGTCTCTATCGTTTTGGCATCCATTGAATAGTTCTACTGAGAATAGTCTTCGGGTGGTTACTATTAGCATAGCATGCATTAAATATCAAAAAGGCTCCAGAACAAATTTTCAAACCCATGCCCGCTTAGCTCATCTATAACCCATACAGGACCCAGACATGGTTGACCAGCTCTAACCTATGCCCACTTATCCCACACATAACCCAAACAGGACCGATAAATGGTGACCACTTCTAACCCATGCCCACTTAGCCCACACATAACCCAAATAGGACCCAGACATGGTTGACCAGCTCTAACCCATGCCCACTTGGCCCATATACAGCCCATATGAGACCCTCACATGGTTGACCAGTTCTAACCCATGCCCACTTAGCCCACACATAACCCAAATAGGACCTATAAATGGTTTCAGTAGTAGATTCAGTAGTTTTTATCATTACAGCATTTTCCCCTCTGTATAATGGACAGACATTAGGAGTGTTTCCTTACACTTAGATACGTTTATACTGTGTATATTTGCATGCTTTTTATGAATGTCTGCTGCTAATGTTATACATTAACGGCTACATTACGCCGCCGACTCTGTGTGAGCTATATCTTTGCTGCTGTAACACCTAAAATTTCCCCATTGTGGGACTAATAAAGGACATCTTTATCTTTATCTTTACCAGTTCTAACCCATGCCTACTTAGCCCATACACAACCCGTATTGCACCCACAACATTTGCCCAGTTTAAGCCCATGCCCACCAATCCCAGATGGCGCCCACATGGAACCCTGTACCATTGCCCACTTCTAGCCCATTCCCACTTGGTACCCAGGAATCCCGCATTTACCCCATTTGGGGCCCAGTTGGACATGTTGGCTGGGTACAGTACTTTTATTCTTGCAGTATTTTTATCATTGCAGTATTTTCAATCATTCAGTATTTTTTTTTATCATTGCAGCGTTTTTATTTATTTCCCCTCTGAACCATAGACAGGCATTAGGAGTGTTTCCTTACACTTGTATATGTTGTGGGCTGTAAGTGTGTATATACATGGGGATCTGTGTATATACGTATATACTGTGTATATTTGCATGCTTTTTATGAATGCCTGCTGCCAATGTTATACATTAACGGCTACATTACGTCGGTGCCACTGTGTGATGTATATCTTTGCTGCTGTAACACTGCAAATGTCCCCGTTATGGGACAATTAAAAGACATCTTTATCTTTAGAAATTGAAGATTCACTTGCGAGGCCATTTTCAACACGGACCTTTCAAGAGAAGCTATATCGTCCAACACTCGGTCAGTGCTGTCTAAGTGCTTTTCTGTATATTGTTTGTCCACCCGTGGTGTCATAAATTATGGTATTATGAGGGGGATTTATTCAAGTAGGACGAAGTAGGACTTCATTGAAGGCCAAGGTGTGAAATGCATGGCCCTCCACTGGTTCAAATAATATCTAAAACTAAATTACCAGTTACATGTGCAATTTCAATATTCAACAATTATCTCAACAAAAAAGGACAATCTGAATTTTTTTTAAATGCACAATAAAACAGAAAAGCCATTTCCGGGTATTTTACAATTCAGTCTTCATTGGGGAAAAAACATTCAACAATTTGCTTTTCTTATTTAATACATAGTTCAGCACAGCAGGTGGCGGACAAGCACCTTAAAACGTCATTCGCCTACACAAGGAAGAAGAACATGCCCGAGGCGCTCCCGTGTCCTCGTCTTTCGGTCAACCTGAGAATAATGTTCTTGAGGATTAAAGTTTATAAATGTAAGTATGATGTGATTTTTTATTTTATTTTATGTTGTTGAACAGTGTTTTTGTTTATTTTATAATTTCGTCATTAAAAGGCTGTGGCGGTTGGAGAGTCAGCTTCGTGTTAGGGCGTGTTAAAGATCCCGATACCCACACTACACCCTCATTGAAGTATATACGAGTAAAATTATTCGAGCGCGCAGCCAAAGTATATTGTCCACAATTATTTGCGGACTTAACCAAAATCCCATTGAACTGGCGATGTTCGGTGGAATTCTTGTGCCCATGCTGAAAAAAATTATACACACAGCGCCGTCAAGTGGAATCAAAAATTTTTTTTAATTTTAATTTTCACGTACTGCACGGTGCCCTTTTGACGAATCCGACTGAAAATTAGTCAGAAAAGACTCACTTACTCTCTGCCGAATTTTGTGACGTTTTGGCAAAAGGCGTGGCTATTACGGTGCTGAAAAGTCCGATTGTACTCTGTGGCAACAAAAGCTCCGGCAACATTACTCAGATGATACTATCTTCTCGAAGTTGTACACATTTGAGGATACTTCAGCCCTGAAGACATCCACCAACTTATTTTTCATCGTAGTAGTAGCGCCACCAACTGGTAAAAGCTAATACAAGTTATTTTTTTGGATGTTTTTCTCCATGCAACTCAACAAGGTCGCCCTCATATATGCTCGGATGACTGTTTCGGCCATGAGGATGTCACAATACGAAATTCATCCTTTTTCGTGAAAAGTTGTGGGCAATAAAACAACGCTGATTATGAGGTTCTAAATATGAACGACAACTCGTGAAACTTTACACACACATCAGGCAGAGCAAATTTATCAATATTTTATACGTTAGTTGTGCAGCTATTTTGAAATGGCTCGCCATGGCCCTCGAGAAATGTTAAAAAAAGCAGCCCTGGTTGAGTGTTTCACCTCGCTTTTTGTAAATTTTATGGAGTACAGTGAACCCTCGGTTATCGCGGTTAATGGGGACCGAGACCACCCGCGAAAACTGAAAATCCGCGAAGTAGCGGCGCACCTTCAAAAATGCTTAAAAAAAAATACAATATATATAATAAATAAATATATATATATATACGGGGAGAGAGAGAGAGAGTGAAATTCATGTTATAACAAAAAAAACAAATTATTATTAAAACGTATTATTTTTTTATTCCCCAGCCATTCTTTTTGTATTTATTTAATTACTCAGACTTTTACCTGCTGGTACGCCGTCTGGTGTGCCCTGTGAAATGAAAGGTGCCATTCTTTATTTATTTATTTATTTATTCATTTATTCATTCATAACTGACAGCTTCGCGCTCCGCTCGTGCCCGGGCGGAAGAGGTGCTCCAATTCGGCTTAACTGTGACACACGCCCACCCTCCTCCCCCGGAGCTTCCATTCGGTTAAACTTAGGGGCCGCTTGGCACCGCCCGTGCCCGGGGAAGGTGCTCCTCTTCGGCTTACTGTGACGCGAGCATGCCCTCCTCCCCCGGAGCTTCCATTCGGTTAAACTTAGGGGCTGCTTGGAACCGCCCGTGGCCGGGGAAGGTGCTCCTCTTCGGCTTACTGTGACGCGAGCATGCCCTCCTCCTCCGGAGCTTCCATTCGGTTAAACTTAGGGGCCGCTTGGAACCGCCCGTGCCCGGGGAAGGTGCTCCTCTTCGGCTTACTGTGACGCGAGCATGCCCTCCTCCTCCGGAGCTTCCATTCGGTTAAACTTAGGGGCCGCTTGGCACCGCCCGTGCCCGGGGAAGGTGCTCCTCTACGGCTTAACTGCCACGCACGCCGGCCGGAGCTCTGGTACTGTCCGAACCGCGCGAAACGTCGCCACCGATCGTGTCCGGGGGAACGTGCTCTTCTTCGTCCACTCTCCTCTTCGCCCACGCTCTTCTTCGGCGCACGCCGGCCGTCTAACCGCTCCAGCGCCCCGTCGTGCCGCTCAGCGAAACTACAATGCCCCCGAATATTTTTTATACCCGCGAAGCACTGAACCCGCGAAAGGTGAACCGCGAGGTAGCGAGGGTTCACTGTATGTATAAGACCAAGACCTACAAAAAAGTCTCTTCGAGCAATAAGCTAGGTTTTACAGGAAGTCGGCCATTTTGAATTTACTTAAAAGGGGGCGGGTCACCACAATGGACTTTGTGTAGAAATTATTATTGGGGCCCAAGCAGCGACCGCGGCGAGGTCCCTATTGTTTATGTAGAAATTATTATTAGGGCCCGAGCAGCGACCGCTACGAGGTCCCCATTGTTTTTGTGGAAATTATTATTATTATTATTATTATTAGGGCCCGAGCAAGTGACCGCTGCGAGGTCCCTATTGTTTTTGTAGAAAATATTATTACTTTTATTATTATTATTATTATTATTAGGGCCTGAGCAGCGACCGCTGCGAAGTCCCTATTGTTTTTGGAGAAATTATTATTATTATTATTTTTCCGATTGTTCGATTGCATTTTTGACCCCCGAAACATGCACAAAAATTCACCAAACTTGGCAGTCTCATCGGGCATGGCGAAAAATTTGATATTTTAACGTCTAATATGAACAGGAAGTGAGTTATGAATTTTTGAAAGTCCGACTTTTGCCCTTTTTTGCATGTTTACAGGGGTCATTCTTTTGCACCCTGATCCTAAAGGCTTCATCTGATTGCCTTAAAATTCTGTCTGTAGCATCTTAAGACCTGGGACAAACACTGGGGCTAAAATTGGGGCTAAAATCTTTTGTTTCCGAAATACTATATGACGGGGGCGGGGCTTCAAAGTTTTCACTTAAGATTTCCTTCGCCGCAATGGACAAAATGCTTAATAACTCTCCTGCACATGCTGCTAAAAATCCAAAACTTCACATGTACATAAAGAGTCGGTACCTGAAGACATCTATATGTTTATATTCTGTTATACACCTTGCGCCAATCAATATCATTTTTTACATTTTGACGTACTGCACGGTGCCCTTTTAACGAATCCGATTGAAAATTGGCTAGAAAAGACTCAAGACATTGATCTTACTCTATCCCTATTTTTGTGACTTTCCTTCGAAGGGCGTGGCTATTACGGTGCCGCAGAGTCTGATTATTCTCCGTGGCAACAAAAGTTCCTGCAAAATGATTCAGATGATCCATCTTCTCGAAATTTTTCACATTTGAGGATATTCAGGCCCTGAAGACGGCTGCCAACTTCTTTTTGATCGCAGTGTTAGCGCCACCAACTGGTTAAAACAAATACAAATTATTTTCGTTGATTTTTTTCTCCGGGCAGGTTAACAAAATCTACCTTACATTTGCTCGGATGAGTGTTTAGGCCTTGAGGATGTCACAATACGAAAGTCTTTCGCCTTCTTCAGAGTGTCACATGATGGTGTCTTGTGGCCCGTCTTTATCAGCTGATGTTCCATGAGGGCGTGACTTACCTGTCACAAGAATGAAGGCAAGTCACGCCCCCCGCTGTCCGTTCACTCCGCCAAAATGCTGCTCCAGGTGGTAGAGAGGATGAAGGCTCCCTTGTCTCTGTTCATGGTTTTTATGCCTCGCTTGCAGATCTCAATGGCCTCTCTGATCCAGCGCTGTTGTTTGTTCTCTTCGGTGCGGATGACCCTGCCCTTCTCCCGGTCCATGATGTGGTTTTCCCTTTTGCAGTGGTCAGTGATTGCTGATTTGTAATTTTCATGTTGTGCTTGTTCTTTTACTGCTCTGATTTTTCATTTTTTTGACAGGTAAGTCACACCCTCATGGAACATCAGCTGATAAAGACGGGTCTCAAGACACCATCATGCGACACTCTGAAGAAGGCGAAAGACTCGCCGAAACATGTCAGGTAAAAAATTAACCTAAAACATAATTGTCTGCTTTTAATGAATCAGTCAAATATCAATAATAAGAAGACAAAATGAACCTAATACAAATAAATGAATGCTTAATAACTCCCCTGCACATGCTCCTAAAAATCCAAACCTTCACCTGTAAATAAAATGTCCCGACCTGAAGACATCTTAATGTTATTATTTTGTTATACACACAGCGCCGCCAAGTGGAATCAAAAATTTGTTTTTATTTTAATTTTCACGTACTGCACCGTGCCCTTTTGACGAATCCGACTGAAAATTAGTCAGAAAAGACTCAAGACAATGATCTTACTCTCTGCCGAGTTTTGTGACGTTTTGGCAAAAGGCGTGGCTATTACGGTGCTGAAAAGTCCGATTGTACTTTGTGGCAACAAAAGCTCCGGCAACATGACTGAGATGATCCTATCTTCTCGAAGTTGTACACATTTGAGGATACTTCAACCCTGAAGACATCTACCAACTTATTTTTCATCGTAGTAGTAGCGCCACCAACTGGTAAAAGCTAATACAAGTTATTTTCTTGGATGTTTTTCTCCGTGCAACTCAACAAGGTCGCCCTCATATATGCTCGGAGGACTGTTTCGTCCATGAGGATGTCACAATACGAAATTCATCCTTTTTCGTGAAAAGTTGTGGGAGTGGCATTGCACTGTTCGGCAATAAAACAACGCTGATTATGAGGTTCTAAATATGAACGACAACTCGTGAAACTTGACACACACATCAGGCAGAGCAAATTTATCAATATTTTATACGTTAGTTGTGCAGCTTTTTTGAAATGGCTCGCCATGGCCCTCGAGAAATGTTCAAAAAAGCAGCCCTGGTTGAGTGTTTCACCTCGCTTTTTGTAAATTTTATGGAGTACAGTGAACCCTCGGTTATCGCGGTTAATGGGGACCGAGACCACCCGCGGAAACTGAAAATCCGCAAAGTAGCGGCGCACCTTCAAAAATGCTTAAAAAAAAATACAATATATATAATAAATATATATATATATATATATATATATACGGGGAGAGAGAGTGAGAGAGAGAGAGTGAAATTCATGTTATAACAAAAAAACCAAATTATTATTAAAACGTATTATTTTTTTATTCCCCAGCCATTCTTTTTGTATTTATTTAATTACTCCGACTTTTACCTGCTGGTACGCCGTCCGGTGTGCCCTGTGAAATGAAAGGTGGCATTCTTTATTTATTTATTTATTTATTCATTTATTCATTCATAACTTACAGCTTCGCGCTCCGTTCGTGCCCGGGCGGAAGAGGTGTTCCAATTCGGCTTAACTGTGACACACGCCCGCCCTCCTCCCCCGGAGCTTCCATTCGGTTAAACTTAGGGGCCGCTTGGCACCGCCCGTGCCCGGGGAAGGTGCTCCTCTTCGGCTTACTGTGACACGAGCATGCCCGCCTCCTCCGGAGCTTCCATTCGATTAAACTTAGGGGCCGCTTGGAACCGCCCGTGCCCGGCGAAGGTGCTCCTCTTCGGCTTACTGTGACGCGAGCATGCCCTCCTCCTCCGGAGCTTCCATTTGGTTAAACTTAGGGGCCGCTTGGAACCGCCCGTGCCTGGGGAAGGTGCTCCTCTTCGGCTTACTGTGACGCGAGCATGCCCTCCTCCTCCGGAGCTTCCATTTGGTTAAACTTTGGGGCCGCTTGGCACCGCCCGTGCCCGGGGAAGGTGCTCCTCTACGGCTTAACTGCCACGCACGCCGGCCGGAGCTCTGGTACGGTCCGAACCGCGCGAAACGTCGCCACCGATCGTGTCCGGGGGAACGTGCTCTTCTTCGTCCACTCTCCTCTTCGCCCACGCTCTTCTTCGGCGCACGCCGGCCGTCTAACCGCTCCAGCGCCCGTCGTGCCGCTCGGCGAAACTACAATGCCCCCGAATATTTTTTATACCCGCGAAGCACTGAACCCGCGAAAGGTGAACTGCGAAGTAGCGAGGGTTCACTGTATGTATAAGACCAAGACCTACAAAAAAGTCTCTTGGAGCAATGAGCTAGGTTTTACAGGAAGTCGGCCATTTTGAATTTACTTAAAAGGGGCGGGTCACCACAATGGACTTTGTGTAGAAATTATTATTGGGGCCCGAGCAGCGACCGCGGCGAGGTCCCTATTGTTTATGGAGAAATTATTATTAGGGCCCGAGCAGCGACCGCTACGAGGTCCCCATTGTTTTTGTGGAAATTATTATTATTATTATTATTAGGGCCCGAGCAGTGACCGCTGCGAGGTCCCTATTGTTTTTCTAGAAATTGTTATTAGGGCCCGAGCTGCGACGGCTGCGAGGTCCCTATTGTTTTTGTAGAAAATATTATTACTTTTATTATTATTATTATTATTATTATTAGGGCCTGAGCAGCGACCGCTGCGAAGTCCCTGTTGTTTTTGTAGAAATTATTATTATTATTATTTTTCCGATTGTTCGATCGCATTTTTGACCCCCGAAACATGCACAAAAACTCACCAAACTTGGCAGTCTCATCGGGCATGGCGAGAAATTTGATATTTTAACGTCTAATATGAACAGGAAGTGAGTTATGAATTTTTGAAAGTCCGACTTTTGCCCTTTTTTGCATGTTTACAGGGGTCATTCTTTTGCACCCTGATCCTAAAGGCTTCATCTGATTGCCTTAAAATTCTGTCTGTAGCATCTTAAGACCTGGGACAAACACTGGGGCTAAAATCTTTTGTTTCCGAAATACTATATGACGGGGGCGGGGCTTCAAAGTTTTCACTTAAGATTTCCTTCGCCGCAATGGACAAAATGCTTAATAACTCTCCTGCACATGCTGCTAAAAATCCAAAACTTCACATGTACATAAAGAGTCGGTACCTGAAGACATCTATATGTTTATATTCTGTTATACACCTTGCGCCAATCAATATCATTTTTTACATTTTGACGTACTGCACGGTGCCCTCTTAACGAATCCGATTGAAAATTGGCTAGAAAAGACTCAAGACATTGATCTTACTCTATCCCTATTTTTGTGACTTTCCTTCGAAGGGCGTGGCTATTACGGTGCCGCAGAGTCTGATTATTCTCCGTGGCAACAAAAGTTCCTGCAAAATGATTCAGATGATCCATCTTCTCGAAATTTTTCACATTTGAGGATATTCAGGCCCTGAAGACGGCTGCCAACTTCTTTTTGATCGCAGTGGTAGCGCCACCAACTGGTTAAAACAAATACAAATTATTTTCGTTGATGTTTTTCTCCGGGCAGGTAAACAAAATCTACCTTATATTTGCTCGGATGAGTGTTTCGGCCATGAGGATGTCACAATACGAAATTCATCCTTTTTCGTGAAAAGTTGTGGGCAATAAAACAACGCTGATTATGAGGTTCTAAATATGAACGACAACTCGTGAAACTTTACACACACATCAGGCAGAGAAAATTTATCAATATTTTATACGTTAGTTGTGCAGCTATTTTGAAATGGCTCGCCATGGCCCTCGAGAAATGTTAAAAAAAGCAGCCCTGGTTGAGTGTTTCACCTCGCTTTTTGTAAATTTTATGGAGTACAGTGAACCCTCGGTTATCGCGGTTAATGGGGACCGAGACCACCCGCGAAAACTGAAAATCCGCGAAGTAGCGGCGCACCTTCAAAAATGCTTAAAAAAAAATACAATATATATAATAAATACATATATATATATATATACGGGGAGAGAGAGAGAGAGTGAAATTCATGTTATAACAAAAAAAACAAATTATTATTAAAACGTATTATTTTTTTATTCCCCAGCCATTCTTTTTGTATTTATTTAATTACTCAGACTTTTACCTGCTGGTACGCCGTCTGGTGTGCCCTGTGAAATGAAAGGTGCCATTCTTTATTTATTTATTTATTTATTCATTCATAACTGACAGCTTCGCGCTCCGCTCGTGCCCGGGCGGAAGAGGTGCTCCAATTCGGCTTAACTGTGACACACGCCCACCCTCCTCCCCCGGAGCTTCCATTCGGTTAAACTTAGGGGCCGCTTGGCACCGCCCGTGCCCGGGGAAGGTGCTCCTCTTCGGCTTACTGTGACGCGAGCATGCCCTCCTCCCCCGGAGCTTCCATTCGGTTAAACTTAGGGGCCGCTTGGAACCGCCCGTGGCCGGGGAAGGTGCTCCTCTTCGGCTTACTGTGACGCGAGCATGCCCTCCTCCTCCGGAGCTTCCATTCGGTTAAACTTAGGGGCCGCTTGGAACCGCCCGTGCCCGGGGAAGGTGCTCCTCTTCGGCTTACTGTGACGCGAGCATGCCCTCCTCCTCCGGAGCTTCCATTCGGTTAAACTTAGGGGCCGCTTGGCACCGCCCGTGCCCGGGGAAGGTGCTCCTCTACGGCTTAACTGCCACGCACGCCGGCCGGAGCTCTGGTACTGTCCGAACCGCGCGAAACGTCGCCACCGATCGTGTCCGGGGGAACGTGCTCTTCTTCGTCCACTCTCCTCTTCGCCCACGCTCTTCTTTGGCGCACGCCGGCCGTCTAACCGCTCCAGCGCCCCGTCGTGCCGCTCGGCGAAACTACAATGCCCCCGAATATTTTTTAGACCCGCGAAGCACTGAACCCGCGAAAGGTGAACCGCCAAGTAGCGAGGGTTCACTGTATGTATAAGACCAAGACCTACAAAAAAGACTCTTGGAGCAATGAGCTAGGTTTTACAGGAAGTCGGCCATTTTGAATTTACTTAAAAGGGGGCGGGTCACCACAATGGACTTTGTGTAGAAATTATTATTGGGGCCCGAGCAGCGACCGCGGCGAGGTCCCTATTGTTTTTGTAGAAATTATTATTAGGGCCCGAGCAGCGACCGCTACGAGGTCCCCATTGTTTTTGTGGAAATTATTATTATTATTATTATTAGGGCCCGAGCAGTGACCTGTTTATTTTTTTTAAGCATTTTTGAAGGTGCGCCGCTACTTCGCGGATTTTCAGTTTTCGCGGGTGGTCTCGGTCCCCATTAACCGCGATAACCGAGGGTTCACTGTACTCCATAAAATTTACAAAAAGCGAGGTGAAACACTCAACCAGAGCTGCTTTTTTTAACATTTCTCGAGGGCCATGGCGAGCCATTTCAAAAAAGCTGCACAACTAACGTATAAAATATTGATAAATTTGCTCGGCCTGATGTGTGTGTAAAGTTTTCCAAGTTGTCGTTCATATTTAGAACCTCATAATCAGCTTTGTTTTATTGCCGAACAGTGCAATGCCACTCCCACAACTTTTCATGAAAAAGGACGAATTTCGTATTGTGACATCCTCATGGCCGAAACAGTCATCCGAGCATATATGAGGGCGACCTTGTTGAGTTGCACGGAGAAAAACATCCAAGAAAATAACTTGTATTAGCTTTTACCAGTTGGTGGCGCTACTACTACGATGTAAAATAAGTTGGTAGATGTCTTCAGGGCTGAAGTATCCTCAAATGTGTACAACTTCGAGAAGATAGGATCATCTGAGTCATGTTGCCGGAGCTTTTGTTGCCACAGAGTACAATCGGACTTTTCAGCACCTTAATAGCCACGCCTTTTGCCAAAACGTCACAAAATTCGGCAGAGAGTAAGATCATTGTCTTGAATCTTTTCTGACTCATTTTCAGTCGGATTCGTCAAAAGGGCACCGTGCAGTACGTGAAAATTAAAATAAAAAAAATTTTTTGATTCCACTTGGCGGCACTGTGTGTATAACAAAATAATAACATTAAGATGTCTTCAGGTCGGGACGTTTTATTTACAGGTGAAGGTTTGGATTTTTAGGAGCATGTGCAGGGGAGTTATTAAGCATTCATTTATTTGTATTAGGTTCATTTTGTCTTCTTATTATTGATATTTGACTGATTCATTAAAAGCAGACAATTATGTTTTAGGTTAATTTTTTACCTGACATGTTTCGGCGAGTCTTTCGCCTTCTTCAGAGTGTCGCATGATGGTGTCTTGAGCTGATGTTCCATGAGGGTGTGACTTACCTGTCAAAACAATGAAAAAATCAGAGCAGTAAAAGAACAAGCACAACATGAACATTACAAATCAGCAATCACTGACCACTGCAAAAGGGAAAACCACATCATGGACCGGGAGAAGGGCAGGGTCATCCGCACAGAAGAGAACAAACAACAGCGCTGGATCAGAGAGGCCATTGAGATCTGCAAGCGAGGCATAAAAACCATGAACAGAGACAAGGGAGCCTTCATCCTCTCTACCACCTGGACCAGCATCTTGGCGGAGTGAACGGACAGCGGGGGGCGTGACTTGCCTTCATTCTTGTGACAGGTAAGTCACGCCCTCATGGAACATCAGCTGATAAAGACGGGTCACAAGACAGCATCATGTGACACTCTGAAGAAGGCGAAAGACTTTCGTATTGTGACATGCTCAAGGCCTAAACACTCATCCGAGCAAATATAAGGTAGATTTTGTTCACCTGCCCGGAGAAAAACATCAACGAAAATAATTTGTATTTGTTTTAACCAGTTGGTAGCACTACCACTGCGATCAAAAATAAGTTGGCAGCCGTCTTCAGGGCCTGAATATCCTCAAATGTGAAAGATTTCCAGAAGATGGATCATCTGAATCATTTTGCAGGAACTTTTGTTGCCACGGAGAATAATCAGACTCTGCGGCACCGTAATAGCCACGCCCTTTGAAGGAAAGTCGTAAAAATAGGGATAGAGTAAGATCAATGTCTTGAGTCTTTTCTAGCCAATTTTCAATCGGATTCGTTAAAAGGGCACCGAGCAGTACGTCAAAATGTAAAAATTGATATTGATTGGCGCAAGGTGTATAACTGAATATAAACATATAGATGTCTTCAGGTACCGACTCTTTATGTACATGTGAAGTTTTGGATTTTTAGCAGCATGTGCAGGAGAGTTATTAAGCATTTTGTCCATTGCGGCGAAGGAAATCTTAAGTGAAAACTTTGAAGCCCCGCCCCCGTCATATAGTATTTCGGAAACAAAAAATTTTAGCCCCAGTGTTTGTCCCAGGTCTTAAGATGCTCCAGACAGAACTTTAAGGCAATCAGATGAAGCCTTTAGGATCAGGGTGCAAAAGAATGACCCCTGTAAACATGCAAAAAAGGGCAAAAGTCGGACTTTCAAAAATTCATAACTCACTTCCTGTTCATATTAGACGTTAAAAAATATAAAATTTTTCGCCATGCCCGATGAGACTGCCAAGTTTGGTGAGTTTTTGTGCATGTTTCGGGGGTCAAAAATGCGATCGAACAATCGGAAAAATAATAATAATACTAATTTCTACAAAAACAATAGGGACTTCGCAGCGGTCGCTGCTCAGGCCCTAATAATAATAATAATAATAATAAGAAGAAAAGTAATAATATTTTCGACAAAAACAATAGGGACCTCGCCGCGGTCGCTGCTCGGGCCCCAATAATAATTTCTACACAAAGTCCATTGTGGTGACCCGCCTCCTTTTAAGTAAATTCAAAATGGCCGACTTCCTGTAAAACCTAGCTCATTGCTCCAAGAGACTTTTTTGTAGGTCTTGGTCTTATACATACAGTGAACCCTCGCTACTTCGCGGTTCACCTTTCGCGGGTTCAGTGCTTCGCGGGTCTAAAAAATATTCGGGGGCATTGTAGTTTCGCCAAGCGGCACGACGGGGCGCTGGAGCGGTTAGACGGCCGGCGTGCGCCGAAGAAGAGCGTGGACGAAGAGGAGAGTGGACGAAGAAGAGCACGTTCCCCCGGACACGATCGGTGGCGACGTTTCGCGCGGTTCGGACCGTACCAGAGCTCCGGCCGGCGTGCGTGGCAGTTAAGCCGTAGAGGAGCACCTTCCCCGGGCACGGGCGGTGCCAAGCGGCCCCTAAGTTTAACCGAATGGAAGCTCCGGAGGAGGAGGGCATGTTCGCGTCACAGTAAGCCGTTCCAAGCGGCCCCTAAGTTTAACCGAATGGAAGCTCCGGAGGAGGAGGGCATGCTCGCGTCACAGTAAGCCGAAGAGAAGCACCTTCCCCGGGCACGGGCGGTTCCAAGCGGCCCCTAAGTTTAACCGAATGGAAGCTCCGGAGGAGGAGGGCATGCTCGCGTCACAGTAAGCCGAAGAGGAGCACCTTCCCCGGGCACGGCGGTGCCAAGCGGCCCCTAAGTTTAACCGAATGGAAGCTCCGGGGGAGGAGGGCGGGCGTGTGTCACAGTTAAGCCGAATTGGAGCACCTCTTCTGCCCGGGCACGAGCGGAGCGCGAGGCTGTCAGTTATGAATGAATAAATGAATAAATAAATAAAGAATGCCACCTTTCATTTCACAGGGCACACCGGACGGCGTACCAGCAGGTAAAAGTCGGAGTAATTAAATAAATACAAAAAGAATGGCTGGGGAATAAAAAAATAATACGTTTTAATAATAATTTGGTTTTTTTGTTATAACATGAATTTCACTCTCTCTCTCTCTCTCCCCCCGTATATATATATATATATATATATATATATATATATTTATATATTTATTATATATATTGTATATTTTTTTTAAGCATTTTTGAAGGTGCGCCGCTACTTCGCGGATTTTCAGTTTTCGCGGGTGGTCTCGGTCCCCATTAACCGCGATAACCGAGGGTTCACTGTACTCCATAAAATTTACAAAAAGCGAGGTGAAACACTCAACCAGAGCTGCTTTTTTTTTAACATTTCTCGAGGGCCATGGCGAGCCATTTCAAAAAAGCTGCACAACTAACGTATAAAATATTGATAAATTTGCTCGGCCTGATGTGTGTGTAAAGTTTTACGAGTTGTCGTTCATATTTAGAACCTCATAATCAGCTTTGTTTTATTGCCGAACAGTGCAATGCCACTCCCACAACTTTTCACGAAAAATCACGAATTTCGTATTGTGACATCCTCATGGCCGAAACAGTCATCCGAGCATATATGAGGGCGACCTTGTTGAGTTGCACGGAGAAAAACATCCAAGAAAATAACTTGTATTAGCTTTTACCAGTTGGTGGCGCTACTACTACGATGTAAAATAAGTTGGTAGATGTCTTCAGGGCTGAAGTATCCTCAAATGTGTACAACTTCGAGAAGATAGGATCATCTGAGTCATGTTGCCGGAGCTTTTGTTGCCACAGAGTACAATCGGACTTTTCAGCACCTTAATAGCCACGCCTTTTGCCAAAACGTCACAAAATTCGGCAGAGAGTAAGATCATTGTCTTGAGTCTTTTCTGACTAATTTTCAGTCGGATTCGTCAAAAGGGCACCGTGCAGTACGTGAAAATTAAAATAAAAACAAATTTTTGATTCCACTTGGCGGCACTGTGTGTATAACAAAATAATAACATTAAGATGTCTTCAGGTCGGGACGTTTTATTTACAGGTGAAGGTTTGGATTTTTAGGAGCATGTGCAGGGGAGTTATTAAGCATTCATTTATTTGTATTAGGTTCATTTTGTCTTCTTATTATTGATATTTGACTGATTCATTAAAAGCAGACAATTATGTTTTAGGTTAATTTTTTACCTGACATGTTTCGGCGAGTCTTTCGCCTTCTTCAGAGTGTCGCATGATGGTGTCTTGAGACCCGTCTTTATCAGCTGATGTTCCATGAGGGTGTGACTTACCTGTCAAAAAAATGAAAAATCAGAGCAGTAAAAGAACAAGCACAACATGAACATTACAAATCAGCAATCACTGACCACTGCAAAAGGGAAAACCACATCATGGACCGGGAGAAGGGCAGGGTCATCCGCACCGAAGAGAACAAACAACAGCGCTGGATCAGAGAGGCCATTGAGATCTGCAAGCGAGGCATAAAAACCATGAACAGAGACAAGGGAG